>NW_025968913.1:16241-18946 GCF_021869965.1 Rhincodon typus
CCAGATCGGTTCAGGTGAAGCCTGTCCCAATGATACAGTTCTTTCCTATCTCAATACTGATGCTAGTGCCCCACAAAATGCGACTCCTCTTTCCTGCACCTTTTGCCACTCCTTTAGTCATGTGTTTATTTCCTTAATTTTCTTATCTGAATGGAGAAAAGCAGGAAAATGGACATGAGGAATGTTGGATCAGCCATGATCTTATTGATTGACAGTGCAGGCTCGAGGGACCACGTTATCTACTCCTGTAGTTATTTCTTATGGTCTTAAGCCAATTTGCACATGGCTCTGGTAAAAAAAAATCCAGATTATCATTCTTGAGGTCCTGTTCTTTCAATTTGTTCCTAATTCCTGATGTTCCCCAAACAGGACTTCTTACCTATGTTGTTGGTCCCAGTCTGTCAACAACTAGATCCTCCCACTCCCATTCCAATGTCCTTTCAAACCAGTTTAGGCACTGCCAATGCTATATTCAGGATCCCTATCCCTGGTTCACACCCTCATGTCCCTGACCAGTGGCCAAATTTGAAGTACTTAGTCTACAGGGTGCGACTGCATCCTGAAACACAATGTCCAGGTAGCTGTCTCCCTCCCAGGTGTGTCTCAGTGTTCAAAGCTCAGACTCCAGCTCATCAACTCTGAGCAGGAATTTCTCGAACAACCAACACTTGCTCCAGAAGCAGTCGCAATGAAGCACAATGGGGTCCACCAGCTCCCATAGCATGCAGACACCACACATCGCTTGGGCTTGCATCTCTAAATTATTTGCTTTCATTTTAATTTGTATTTTTAATTTTCCTACTGATCTTTAGTTATTAATCTATAAAATATTTCTCTGATCTACCCCTTAATCTGAAAACAATTTAGAATAGGTATTCAAGTTAGCTGTTTCTTACAAACCAATTAATTTACAACTTTTCCTGCCATGTCACTACTTTTGCCACTATTTCTGATCCTTGAGCCTCCTCGCCCACTGGCTTCTCTCTCGCTTTCTCTCTCTTACTCTCTATCCAGGTAAGTGTGTAGGCTTGGAGCCTCAAAAAAGGAGGAGCTGATCATCACCTCTCTCTTTCACCTAACTCCCTGTTTCACCAAACTCCAGTTACACTCTGATACAATAAAGCAGCAGGCCAGAGCAGAAATTCCCAACTTCTTTATTCTCTCATGGGATCTGAGCGCCAATGGCAAGGCCAGCATTTGTTCCCCACCTTTAGTTGCCCTTGAACTGAGTGACTGGTACATTTCAGAGGGCAGTTATAAGTTACCCATGCTACTGTGGCCTGGAGGCACAAGTAAAATAACCAGGTAGTGATGGGAGATTTCCTTCACCAAGAAATTACTAAAACTGATGAGTTTTTCACTACAAAAAGAAACATTGATAGTTATCATGGTCAGCAACACTGCTACCAGCTTTATATTCCACATTTATGAACTGATTTCAAATTTCATCAGGTTTTGCCTTGAGTCTCTGGACTACTAATCCAGTGACTCCACCTCAACACCAATATCTTCTTACCTAACAAAATAAATTGATTGACCTACTTGCTTTTTAATATTTATATCACTCACCGTGAATGGAAGAAGAAATTTGATGTTCTGATTTTGAAATCATGGCTGGAGTTAATACTGCTGAACAAACACACAAGTGTGTGCTCACCATAATTTTTCCAAGGCTATTATGTTGATAAGCAGAGCTCTCACCTAATAGCATCATGTTAGAAAAGTGCTCTGTTAAAAAAGTATGCACTTTCAACAATATATGGCTTTCTGTCTTTTCAACTTCTCTAGGAGTATATTTCACTGCCAACAACATGACATCTAAATAAAATTGCTGTCTTGACACATCGATAGATGACATGGTGGTGTGGGGTTTGAACAAAAGAGGATTGTGACATTAGTCTTCAGAAACTATTTGAAGTGACTGAAAATGCCAACTGGAAATGTAATAAAGATAAATGTTAATCTGGAATCACTGAACAGACATTTGTTGATGATATTCTCCCCAACAAAAGCATTAAGCTTGACAACATGAAAGCCTCAGCTATCAAGTGGATAACATGTTCACATTGTAATATATATGTGCCTAGACACCTAGGCGTGATCTATTATCCGGATTAAGTCTCTCAGGAGTAGTATCACTACTTAGAAATCTATGCAAAAAGATTACTGAATGGAGCTAGAATCACAAAAATTAAAAGAAAAGGAAACACTTAAAAGATTTCTCATGCAGAATCAGTTTTCAAATTTCTATGACACTAAAAAGTCAATGAAAAATTCAGCTGACACTACAGATGTGGGATTAAGGATCATGCTGCTGCAAAAAAATCATGATCCATCACAACCTAACACATTGCATTATCTTTCTTTTTGAAGGGTATGATAAGTTTTTCACAGATATAAATTAGTGTTAAAATTGATCACAAATTTATAATTGACACAATTGGGCATGCTATATCTTTGTAAATGCAAAAAGTAAGCAGATCAGGGAGCTATGATCTGAAGACAACCTATGTATTAAGCATGTGAGTGTAAATTGGTAATACAGATTTAAGAAGAAAGATTTAAGGTTGTGGTCAGGAATTTGCTTGAAACCGCTCATGCTCTATGACTGCCATTTTACCTGGTGCACTGGTAGAATGTCAAAAGACTGACACAATAAAGGACATAATTGATATTCGGGTACTTTAGAAATTGGTTAATTTAGA
>NW_025968914.1:0-18934 GCF_021869965.1 Rhincodon typus
GATACAGTCATCAATGTAACGGAGGAAGAGGTGGGGTTTAGGGCCGGTGTAGGTACGGAAGAGGGATTGTTCCACGTAACCTACAAAGAGGCAGGCGTAGCTTGGGCCCATGCGGGTACCCATGGCTACCCCCTTTGTCTGTAGGAAGGTGGAGGAATTGAAAGAGAAGTTGTTGAGTGTGAGGACGAGTTCGGCTAAGCGGATGAGGGTGTCAGTGGAGGGGGACTGGTCGGGCCTGCGGGACAGGAAGAAGCGGAGGGCCTTAAGGCCATCTGCATGGGGAATGCAGGTGTAGAGGGACTGGATCATCCCGATCAAACTGCATTAACTCCATGTTACCCTACGCACCAAATTCAAATACCTCATTCAGAACTTTCCGAAACCTGAAACATTAACTCTGTTTTCTCTCTACAGATGCTGCCAAACCTGCTGAGTTTTTCCAGCAATTTCTGTTTGCGTCTCTGATTTCCAGCATTCGCAGTTCTTTGTTTTGCTTTCAAAAACCTCAGTGTTCTTTAAAACATTTCTTGATGACCTTGGCCCACCTCACTGCTGTGACTCCTCTAGCCCAACCCTCCTGCCAATGTCCTTTGGTTTTCTGATCATCACCTTCCCACCACATCGCCTTCTGATCAGCCTGCTGGCTAAACGTTTAACTATCTGAACACTAAGCTCTGCAAGTAGCTCCCTAAGTGAATAAATGAATGATTGATTTTATTGTCACATGTATTTTACAGTGAGAAAAACAGAAAAATACAGTGAAAACGTTTTCTACAGTTGCAGCATCCGGCGCGATTTTGAATAGTTTTAAGAATAAGAGGAGAACGATAGAGCTTAAAGAGATTCCATCAGTCCTGAACCAGCTCAACATCAAAGATGCCTGCGTCGCCATCCCTTCTCCACTGCCTCACCACTGCGTACACCAAACCAACCATTGTTGAATCGCCACGTTTCAGGAGTCATCGTTCGTCGCTGGGTCGAATCTCCTCCACCACTGCCTCATCATCACCCGTGCTGGACCCACCAACATCAGAGTTGCATCTTTTGCCACTGGGCCCACCACTGCTTTGCTGTCGCCAGTGCTGGACCCAACCCAACAATGAGGTCACTGATCCTCAGGCGCCGTCTTTCGCCACTGGGCCTATCTCGCTGATGTTGCCTCCTCTGACGTAGCAGCCGCTGATTCCGACGCTGGGTCCCATGATCGGAAAAGGAGGTAGAGGCGCTCACTCGAGTCTGCGCTGGGCTCACTCGCTGCCCCCACGAGGTCTGTACTGGGCCTGTTCGAGTCTACACTGGGGTTCCTCACCATTCCTGATGTCGTCCGAGCTCAGGACAAGAGGTAAGGGAAAAGTAACAAAAAAGAAATAGAAAAAGAAAAGCAGTCAGAGTGGATGAGCCCTGGGTCAGGAACCTGACTCCGCTGCCATCTTGATGATTAAGTCACACCACCTGAAGAATTCCCTTTTACGGTTTGAGGAGACATTTAAACCCTTTCCAGACTTGTATTTAATCGTCCTTCTTAAAGACCCTCATTGCTTGACATCCGTTGCACTTCTAACAATATTTTATTTCCTCAAAGATGTCAATGAGTTTTAAGTGAGGACATCAAGATCCCTTGGTGAGAAAAGACAGATGAGGAGACTTCAGGCTCAACCTGATAACTGGTTGTTAAAATTATTTTGCACAATTGAGCAGTTGAGTAAAATTGAGAAATTGAATCTTCCTTCACTTATTGCAGACAGTACTGAAGATGCTGTTTGGCTCATTGGGCTGCAATATCTTCCCTTTTCAAAATAAATGTTTAAACTGATATCATGCTTTATCACAGCGAAACATCAGAGTGGTTTATGCAATAAATAATCTTTGGAGACTTGTCATACAGATAGATACATAATTTTTGGCTCAAAGCAATTGCAAAGATCAACACATTCCTTTGTAGGTTGAACATGGGTGAGTTCCAATTCCCATATGAGTTGTCCTAACATGTCTTAATGAGTCAGGCTTTCCTTTAGAGAATTATTTGAGATGGCAGCAACATCGGAAATTCAAGCAGACCTCAGTTGATAAGGAGCAGTTCAAGTTTAATAAGATTGCAGGAGGCCTCTTGCCATTTATCAGTCAGAGGCAGACGTGAAATTGAAGCCTGTTGACCTCATTTCAGTTCAGGGTCACACGCTGGCCTGGTGTCATTAAAAGTTTCAGCAAAACAGGAAATCCTGTTACTAAACAAGTGGCTGATCCAAGGCATTGAGAAGATAGCAGGGGATGTAATATCTAACCTCACAAAGAGGAACTTTTCAATGCTTGGACTCTGGTTTGAAGCTTTGATTTTTGTTGATTTGCTCTGTTGAAAGCTCAAAAGCAGAACGTACAAGTTAGGGAGGACTGCTAGCTCCCGAGGGCAGAAGTCCGGATAGTCTGGGCGTTTTGTGTCTAGTCAATTCTTTTCAGTGTGTATATTCATCTTGTAATAAATACTTGCCAATGAGCAACATTCAAATGTTCTAAATGGGTCCAAACCAAAAACCACTCTGAAAGCTGCATTGAGTTAAAACATTAGCTGAGTACTAACTAAATGAATATTGTTGAGAGAAGAAAAAGCCTTGCCAAGCTTGCCCTCAATTCCAATTAGATAAGACCATGAGACCATAAGATCGCAAGATGTGGAAGCAGAAGTAGGCCATTCAGTCCATCAAGTATGCTTGACCATTCAATGAGATCGCAGCTGATCTGCTTATCCTTTCCTGCCTTTTCCCCATAACCCTTGATTCCTTTACTGATTATAAACCTGTCTATTTCAGCCTTGAATATATTTAACAGCACAGCCTCAACACCCCTCTGAACTGAAGAACCCCATAGATTCAGTACCCTCAGAGAAGAAATTCCTCCTCATTTCTGTATGAAATGTGTGCCCCCTTATTCTGAGAGTATACCCTCTGCTCTTAAACTCCTGCACAAGGGGAAACCAACTCTCTATAACCACCCTGACAAACACTCTAAGAATCTTATAGGTTTCAAGTAGATTGCCTGTCATTCTTCTGAATTCCAATACGTACAGCCCCAAACTACTCAACCTTTCTTCATAAGACAGTCCCTGCAAACCTGGTATCAGCCGAGTGAACCTTCCCTGAAATGCCTCCAATGCCAATTTATTCTTCCTTAGACAAGAGGCCCAAACTGTTCACTGTATTCCAACTGAAGACTGACTGGTGCCTTGTATATTTTTAGCAAAACCTCCCTACTTTCAACTCCACTGCTTTTGAAATAAAGGCCAACATTCCATTTGCTTTCCCTTTTACCCACTGATCTTGAATACTAGCTTTGTGTGATTCATGAACAAGGATTCCCAAACCCCTCTGTCAATAGCTTTCTGCGGTCTTTCTCCATTTAAATAACATCCAGCTGCTTTATCCCTCCTGCCTCAATGCATCGCTTCACATTTTCCCATATTTTATTCCATCTGCCAAGTTTTTGCCCAGTTGCTTAACCTGTTTAGACCCCTTGGCAGAATCTTAATGCCATCTTCGCCATTTGCTTTCTCATCTATATTTGTGTCATATGCATACTTGGCTATAGTACATTCACCTCCCTCATCCAAGTCACTAATATATAAATATGTTGTAAATAATTGTGACCCCAGCACAGATCCCCATGGCACACCATCAGTTACAGCTTGCCATCTTGAAAATGCCCCTCTTTTCTTAACTCTTTGTCTTCTATGAGTTGGTCAATCCTCTGTCTGGGGATGGTGCAGTGGATGGTGCTGGTAAAGTTCAAGCTCCTGAATTTTTTTTTGCCTGATAAATTTTTTTAGGTGCTGTAATGTCAAATTCTTCACAACTAAAGGCACAGTGCTGGAAGAAGAGCACTTAATGAAGAAAATTTGGACTTCTATTGTTTATTTAACTTCCCAGACATTAAAAAACCAGATTGACCAGTCCACAACCAGGTAGCTTCAACACATCGATGAAAACACACCCTACCCAATTATTTTCTTAAACCTTTCATGACAGCTATAGCGGCACTATCTCCACAGTATAAGTAAAAAGATCACTGGATCTGTTGCATACCATATCATGCTCAAATAATCTCTGTTTGCTCTTCATTAAATTAACAATGTTTATTTTTTGAAAAAGCTATTGCCTCTTTAAACAGGCAGCTGTGGAGGATTCCTGAAGGCTCAGAGACGAAATGGCAGGGTTGGGAATCCCCTGAAATTTTCCAGAATGTGGGACAGCCATGGAGAGTGCTGGAGAATCTCAGCTGTTCTGGCAGCAACTGTGTGGAGAAAGAAGCAGAGTTATTGTTTCAACTCCAGTTTGACCCTTCTTCAGAACTGAAAAGCGTTGGAAAATGTTTGTTTTGTATCTTTGACAGACAGGGGTGATGGAAACAGATGGACAAGGTCAGAAATCACACAACACCAGGTTATAGTCCAACAGGTTTATTTGACAACACAAGCTTTCGGAGCCTCTGTCTTTCTTTGAGTGTTAGTGACAGAGGTAGTATCAGACACAGAATTTATAAGTAAAAGATCAAAGGTTCGCATCATCACGGGGAACAGATGGAGTAGAGGCCCATTGCCAACAAAAGGGTTATTAATGGAGGCGAAAGAGAAAAATCTCCATTGTGAGAGATTTTGAGGATAGGAGCAGAGATACATTGTTACAGTTGTACAGGGCCTTGGTACGACCACACCTGGAATATTGTGTGCAATTTTGGTCTCCATTTCTGAGGAAGGATGCTTTTGCTCTCAAGAAAGTGCAGCAAAGGTTTACCAGGCTGATTGGCGGGTCTGAGGTATGAGGAGAGATTGACTAGGTTGGTGTTGTTTAGGCTAGAGTTCAGACGAATGAGGGGTGGGGGGAGTCTCATAGAGACTTATAAAATTCTAACAGGACTGGACACAGGGTAGATGATGCATGATCTGGACAGTGTAGATGATGATGAGCATCCCAGATTTCATTCAATTCATCATTGGTGATTATGCTTTCAGTTGACTTGGGGTTAAAGTCTGAAATTCCCTCCCTAAATATCTCCACCTCTCTCCCCCTCTTTCCTCATTTCTCTACTTGCCTTTCCTCCTTTCAGACACTTATAAAAACTGACTTCCTGGACCAAACCTTTAGTCTTCTGACCTAATATCTCAGTTCAATATTTGGCTTCACAGTTGCTTCTGTGGAATGCCTTGGGATGTTTTATTATTACAGACACTATATAAATACTTGTTGCTTTTGTTGGTTTAAGCAGACACCATTGCAGCTAAACTCAAAACATCTTCATCAAAACAGGTTATGATTATCATTGTTTGAAGGATTGATTTCCTCTGACAATTAGTTATATATTCTAAGATATAATTAATCTCACTTCTGGGTTGCAGATAAGGAAATAATTAAGACTCAAGAAAGCTGTCTGTGTAGGAAAGATCATTAACAGTGCTTTTGCATGATATCTATCTTTAGACTGAGCTAAATAAATAAGCTACAGATCTTTAAACTGTATAATAACTTTTACAATCTAATATTTAACACTTGTTGTAGACTTCTGTTAGGATAACATGTTCACTTGTCATGGTGTTGTGGGGAGGTGATTGCGTGGGATGGGTGACAGTGGGAGGTGAGGATGGTGATTGGGAGGAGAGGCAGTCATCCTTGCCCGTATATGAGTCACATTCTACCCCAAGTAAGGGTTGCATGCTCAAGGCGAGAGCAGAGGCTATAGGCGGATTAATGATGGAAGAGCAAGGAACCTGAGGGTCAATGGTTGTTACATAAGAGCTAGGAACAGGGGTAGGCCATTCAGCCCATTGACCCTGCCCTGTTATTTGATAAGAACATGGCTGATCTGATTAGAATGTCAACTTGAGTAGAAGCTTCTTCAGGAAGTTGATTCTGTCTCTTTTAAGTACATGTGTGGAAGGCAATGGGAAACCATCTCATCTATTCTTTTGAGATAACAAGGTGTAGAGCTGGATGAACACAGCAGGCCAGGACCAAGAAGGGCCCAGACCCGAAACGTCAGCTTTCCTGCTCCTCTGATGCTGCTTGGCTTGCTGTGTTCATCCAGCTCTACACCTTGTTATCTCAGATTCTCCAGCATCCTACTATCTCATCTATTCTTTTCCCTGGTTTATGAACCTATGATTAAGGAACAGGAGAAGGCTACTCAGCCCTTTGAGCCTGCTCTCCCATTCAATAAGATCATGGCTGATCTGGTTTGAACCTCAACATCAGTGCATTGACTATAGGAGTTGGGATCTCATGTTGCAGCTACACAGTACATTGGTGAGGCCACTTTTGGAATAATGTATTCAATTCTGGTCTCCCTGCTAAGGGAAAGATGTTTTAAAACTTGAAAGTGTTCAGAAACGATTGGCAATGATGTTGCCAGGGTTGGTGGGTTTGAGCTATAGGGAGAGGCTGAATAGGCTGGGGCTATTTTTCCTGGAGGGTCAGAGGCTGAGGAGTAACCTCATAGAAGTTTATAAAATCATGAGGGGCATGGATTCAGTGAATAGTGAAGGTCTTTCCCCCAGTTTGGGAATATCCAAAACTGGAGGGCATAGGTTTAAGGTGAGAGGGGAAAGATATAAAAGGGGTCTCAGGGGCAACGTTTTCACACTGAGGGTGGTGGATGTATGGAATGAGCTGCCAGAGGAAGTGGTGGAGGATGGTATAATTGCAACATTTAAAAGGCATCTGGATGGGTATATGAATGGGAATGGTTTAGAGGGATATGGGCCAAATACTGGCAAATGGGAATAGATTAATGTAGAATATCTAGTCAGCATGGAAGCGTTGGACCAAAGGGTTTATTTTGGTGCTGTCTCTCTCTATGTCTCTATGACTCTAAATTCCTGCATATCCCAGTAATCTTCCATCCCCTTTTGGTAAACAAGAATCTACCTACCTCTAACTTAAAAACATTCATTCAATCATTGAAATTGAAAATGGGAGGCTCTTTTGAGTGACTGAAGAGGAAAGGGCAGGGCTACAAGGTGCAGAGAAATAAGTAGAGAACGTGGCCTAAGGTAGATTGCCTCCCCAGTGCATTCCTGTCTGGTGAGCTTTTGTAAAAGCTAGATGTGATTTTAAGAGGTGCAAAATGATATACTGAAAATGTCAGCAATGGTTTTGGAAGCAGTAAAAGTATCTTTTGACAAGCTGACTAAAACACTGAATTGGATTGCAGCCTGACATAATTGACAAGAATGGAAGCACTTTCACCCACTCTTTGTATTGAAGTCCATCTGTAAGCAGGAGAATTAGTGAATAGATTGCTGTATTAAAATTTGCTGATAAGATGATATCAGGATAGTGTTGCTGAGCTGTATTCAGACTTTGTTGTGGCACTCTGCTATTTGTTAGAGGAGCCTCATAAACAGTATGCCAGTTTCCAATTACATTTTTAATTGGTGGCTGTGCGATGGATCAAGGTCTTAGCCGTGAAATTCATTTGTTTTCCACTTCTGGTGAACCTTTCTATTCAGGTATTAAACTCTCAGTGGTCGAATTACCACATTTTGTAGTTTCCACTGTTTGGTTAGCAATTTAGCAGTTTAGTAAGTGCTGAAACTGCATAATTATGGGTGTGTCACCATTAAATGGTCTTCCAGCATTCTGACTAATTAGCGTTTACTTGAACCACAGAAGAATTATGCTTTTCTGTCAGTTTAGGTCTGAGCTCAGGCCAGCCTGGGAGATGAGTCCTGGAGGTGAGTGCTTGGCCGAAGGCCAGTGTGTGGAGGAAGCAAGGCCTCCTGTTCTAAGCTCAGTGAGCACGGACTTAGTGAAAAGGACTATAATTCAAGTACTTTTAAAGTTCCTTTTGATTCTTATTCTGGACTTTGAGTAATTCCAGTACTTTATAAAACTTTGTATTCCTGTGCTTGACCTTTTTTTCACTCTTTAAATTTTGTAACAAACCCTTAAGTATCCATACCTATGTACCCTGTACCTAATATGGCACCAAAGAGGTGACATTACGAACTTTTCACTGCACTCACTCAAGTGCACATGACAATAAGGGTTATTCTATTCTACTTTCTAAGAAATAATTGAACTTTCTTTTTGAGGGGGCACAGTGAGAATGGGTCGAACAATGAGAAGAACTGTAAAAACAAAATGACATGATGACACTTCGATAACTGAATTGAATTTTTGAGGAGTTAACAGGGAGGGTACATAATTGTAAAGTGGTAGATGTAATTTATCCGGGTTTTCAAACGGCATTGAAATGATGCCCCATAATTGACAATCTCATAAGGTCCGAGATTGTGGAATCAGGGATCAAGTGGCAGAACGGATTGCCAGACTGCGAGCAAAGAGTGGGAGTAAAGGGTAGTTATGCAAAGTGGCAGAAGGTAGGAAATGGTGTTCTATGGGGTTCAGTGCTTAGGCTGTTGCTCTTCACAACAACTTGCTTTAACAGTTTGAATTTTTGTATCCAAAAGTTCCAATTTCCAAGTATGTAAATGAAACCAAATTTGTTTTGGGGGAATGGGATTAGAGGGTGGGTGGAATAGTGAGGAGAACTGCAGAAGAGGTCATGAACAAGCTTGCATAATGGGCAAATAATTAAATTCAAAACAAATAACAGTTAGCAGGACAAAAAGGGCAGCCACTAATTATTTGGAAAATTCAAGTGTAGCTGAATAGTGCAACAAAGAGATCAATAAATACGTTAATCACTAAAAGGTTATGGTTTGAAGTTCCATTTCTGTGGACTTACATTCATAGAATCATATAGTACAGAAGAGGCCCTTCAGCCCATCGAGTCTGACTTCCATGCTGACATTTCAGTACAACACTATCAAACCAATCTTCTCTCTAAGTTCCACGTAAGCTCATATGGAATAGGAGCAGGGGTAGGCTGTTTGGCCCATCTAGCCTGCTCTGCCATTCAATAGGATTGTGGATGATTTTACATTCCTCACGTTTACTTGCCTGCCTTTTTCCTACAACCCTTGATTCCCCTATTGATCAGGAATCTATCCATCTCAGCATTAAATATACACAAGGCCTTTGTCTCTATAAGTCACGGTAGCAAGGTGTTTCAAAGACTGACAACTTTCTGAGAGAAGAAATTCTTCCTCATCTCAATCTTAAACTGGCACCCCTTTATTCTGAGACTATGCCCTCTGGTCGTAGCCTGTCCCATGAGGGGCAATATCCTCTCAGCATTTACCCTGTCAAGCCCATTAGGAATCCTATGTTTCAATGAGATCACCTCTTACTCTTCTAAACTCCAGTAAGTAGAGTCCCAATCTGTTTAGCCTTTGCTCATAAAACAATCCCTCCATACCGGGAATCACCCTAGTGAACCTTCTCTGAACTGCCTCCAATGAAATGATATTTTTCCTTAAATAAAGGGACCAAAACTGCGCAGAGTTTTCCAGATATGGTCTCAACAACACTTTGTACAGCTGCAGTCAAACTTCCCTACTCTTATACTCCTACCCCCTTGAAATAAGGGCAAGCATTTCTGATTATCTGCTGCACCTGTGTGCTAGCTTTCTGTGTTTTGTACACAAGTACCCTCCAGTCTCGAAACAAAGATTAAAGTTCCAAATATTGTTTATCAGAAGCTTGTAAGAACAAGAAATCCTTTCCCATTTGTGGCTACTGTGGCAGAGGTAACAACATCATGGGGAAAGTAATTATGCAAGTATTTGAAAAAAGAAAAACAGATAAAAGAATGCAGAAAATGGCCTGCAATAAAAATATCATTTTGAGGAGCTAGCACACCTGTGTAACATTAATGGGCCAAATGGCCTGCTGTTATGCCATAACTTTGATTCCAAATGGCGTATATAGGTAAGATGGAATAGGTGCCTTCCTGTGATTCCTGCTCCTTACCATCTTTTCTCATCTGTAACTGTGATCGCAAATGATTCATGGTTTGAAAGGAAACATCGGATTTATGTTATCATTAGGAATATAGAACATAAAACATAGAGCAGTACAGCACAGTACAGGCCCTTCAGCCCACAATGTTGTGCCGACATATTATCCTACTCACTTGTTGTGAGAGAACAGGTAATTGACCAATTCTATTTTAGGCTGGGATGAGTTTAGTGAAGAATCAGAGCAGTAGATTTTGGACACCAAGTAAATCAAGCAATATGGGGATTGGATAATGAAATGGAGTTGAGGTAAAGGATCACCTATGATCTTGTTGCATGGTAGAATAGCTTCAAGGGTCTGCATTTTCTAAGCCTTTGTATATTTCTTGTGTTCAACCTTCAGCTCTAAAAGGAAATGCCACTGCTTCACTTTATTCAACTCTATTAAGTTGCAGCATACTAACGTTTTGGATGTTTGGTGATGCTGTTGTTCATTTGACAATAGCAGGCGCACAAACTTCACTTAACCCTTAAAATGTCATGATTGGTAATGTCATGTTTCTGAGAATTCACATGCAGTAGCAAAAAGTAGTTTTATTAATTAATTCTCACAAATTCAGAAATAAACAAAAACCTTGCTTTGTGAATGTTGGTGGCAGATCAAATGCTTGAACAAGGCACTAAAGTTTACTTATTCAAATTAAAAACAGATTTTGTACTCAGGCAAAACAAAAGGTCCAAAGACAGAAGAGCCATTATTAAAGTTACTTCATTATACAGTTTAAAATAAAATTTCCAAGAAGTTGCAGAAACTGAATATCAAGCCTGCATTGATTATTATTTCAGTCAACATGAATACATAACAGCAAAACCTTCATATTAACATCATCCCTTAGAAAGTTCTGCAAAGCTTTCTGTCATAACTTTCTGTTAAGCTGGCTGCAAATCTCCATTTCCAATAAGCATACCTGTACTTCAAAACAGTGAAGTACATCCTCACAGTGTTTTCAATGAAAAGAAGTAACAAGTTTTCCTCCTGACTTCTCATTGGTACATTTTTTTAATCACTTCTGAACAATCTGCTGCAACTCTCAATTATCCCTGCACACTCCTCTTACAAACCTGTCATTACATCTACCCTCTATGTTATTTCTTCAAGTTCATTGCAGTTCAAGGTTGCTGTGATTATTTGCTGTGGCTCCCTGTGACTCTATTGTCTGCATGGCTCCAACAGAGGTTTTTTTTATCTGTAGTGTCACCTATTATCCAGATATGATGGATACTACTAAATCTGTTTTTCTGCAATGAGTTCAGTCTGTACTTTTTCAACAATCTTTGTGTCATGTTAGTAATCACGTGGGTTGACCATGGCAGATTTGACAGACCTGTCTTATTCGCAATGAACATATTTCAATCATGTCCTAACACTAATTGCATAATCCACAGAAAGTCTTCCAGAAACATTACTGTCTGTCTGCTGTTTTCTGGAGACCACTGTAAAGGAGATGATGTCATTGTGGTTATGATGCTGGTGGAATTTAAATTCAATTAATGAAAGACTGGAATTAAAGAAACTATTGCTGCTGATTGTAAAAACTGATCACTAATATCCTTTAGGGAAGAAAATCTGCCATCCTTACCTGTTCTGGCCTTTATGTGCCTCAAATTCCTCAGCCATGTGGTTGATCCTTAACTGCTGAAATAGTCTAGCAAGCCATTCAGTTCAAAACTGAAGGGATGGGTAAAGATTACTGATGGGATGCCCAAATCCCATGAACGAATAAAGGAAAAAGTCCTTGCATGTGGTTGTCTAAGCCTATGAGAATACTTTCCCCATCCAATCTGCTGTGATTGTCAGCTGTACACTGTGTGATACTCTTTGGCCACAAATGTCTTTGGTTGTTTTTAGACTTATCATTAATTTTGCCTCAATTACAAAAGGCATGATGACCTAGTAAACAGCTTATCTGCAGTAAATGAATGGTAAACACATTACTTACTCCTTGAGACTCCTCTGCAATTTAACAGAACACAGTTGATCTTTGGCCTCAACTCCATTTATCCCTCTATTCTTTGCTTTCTTCAGAGTCCAATAACCTTTTGATCTCAGCTTCGAATAGACTCCAGGACTGACTCTCGCTCCCTGGGGTAGAGATTCCAAAGGTTCATAACCCTTTGAGAAAAGAAGCTTCTCCTCTTAATGGTTGACCCCTGATCCTGAGTGAAGGTTGTCCTGGTTGTAGATTGTCCAGCCAAGGGAAACTTCATCTACGGAATCAAATCGAGAGCCTTGTGCAAAAACATCAAAAATATAAATCTGTTGCAGTCAGGTAATATTTACAAATTTGACGTTCTGGCAGGAAACGAATCCACCAGCAACAAATATTGGAAATGCAGAGACGTAAATTACACTCTGGGTATAGTTTCTAGTCCCGTTACATAGACCCGAACTTGTAATCTAACTTCATGACTTGGTTAAATTCCATCTTTGGGATGAGATTTTAAACTGAGGCACCGCTGCCTTCTCAAATGAAGATAAAAAATACCACAGAGTTATTGGAAGAAGAACAGAGGAGCTTTCTCCTGTGCCATAACCAATATTTATCACTGAACCAACAACTCATTCTACCTTCAAAAGAATAATTCTTAGCTGGTTTACATTAGCTCTTGGTTCTCAGATGTCTCAATTCTAAAATTATAAATTTTATGCATAGATCTCTTATTTTAGTGACTTTCTTCAGTTCTGTAACGACTCCACCATCATCAACCTCCCCAAAGGTCTAACTCTGGATTTGTGTGCCTGTAACCCCTCCCTTCTGGTTTTCTAATGCCTCCGTTCCAAAATTACAATTTTGAGCAGAGATCTCTTCATTACTTTTGTAACTTTCTTCAGTTCTGTAACTATTCCACCACCATCATCGAAATTCCCAGTTGTCTAGGCATTATGTGCACCTAACTCTTCCCTTCAACTTACCATTAGCTCCTATCGAGTACTGACAGAGACACTTCTGTATTGCTAGGCTCGGAATTGCATTAATAGAATCCCTACAGTGTGGAAGCAGGCCATTCAGCCCTTTGAGTCCACACCAATCCTCTGAAGGGCATCCTACCCAGACTCACTCCCTACCCTATCCCTGCATTTCCCACCCTAGACACTATTGCCAATTTAGCATGGCCAGTCCACCTAACCCACACATTTTTGGACTGTGGGAGGAAACCGGAGCATGCGGAGGAAACGCATGCAAATATGGGGAGAATGTGCAAACTCCACACAGACAGTTGCCCAAGGGTGGAATCAAACCCGGGTCCCTGGCACTGTGAGGCAACAGTGTTAACCACTGAGCCACGATGCCACCCTGAATGCTTCTTCCCTCCTCATTATCTCTAAGATCCTCCACAGAGAATCTTCATATGATCTAGTTTCCTAATATCTCTGCCTCTTTTTTCTTAGAATTAAATTAGGGCAGGAAAGTTGATTTGAGCTGGATCAATAACAAAATTATTGAAAGGTGGAGCAGATTCCAGGAAGCAATTGGTCTATTGCTACTTCTTTTTCTTCAGTTTCTCCTTCAGCGAAGTAACTGTGCAGCCTCACAATTGATGCTGAACTATAGGCTGTTGACACAGCTTTATGAAAGGTGAAGTATGGGGTGCCCTCTTACTGATTTGTAGGAAGGAGATGGAGAGGTCTTCATCAAACAAGTCCATGAAAATTTTATAAACAGGTCGCAATAAAATTTTTTTTTGTAACTTTCAATATTAGAAGTTTTGACTGTTTAAATCAGTTCCAGACCCGTAGTTCAGACACGCTACAGAGCCTGCTGGGTATGTTGTTTGTGAGTATGTTGTTACATGCTTTACAGAATTTTGTATGTTAGCCACAAATAAGTACACAAACTGGATTGTTTCCAAAGGCAATGGCATATACAGCCATTTATTCATACATATATATTTCATTCCGTAAACCAGCCCATGTCCCCTGGTTGACTGTGGTGCTGTCTCCTGGTGTGTTCTGTTGACTGGAGTCTATTGTCTTCCTGTCCTTGATTGATCGAATGGTTTACTTCTGCTCCTAGCCTTTTGGTCTTTTTCTTTCAGTAGATACACTGTGATGCTGAAAGCTGGTACTCTTTAGCTTTTGCCAGACTTGGAAATGTTCCTGAGCTTTGAGAAATGTAAGGTCAGATTCTGATTGTGCGGGATCTGTTTGATTAACTCCTTAAGGATAATGGTCATCTTTTACTGTTACCTCTTACCCCCTGACTGGTTCCCTAAAGTGGCAGTCACCAGTAGAATCATCCATCTCATTTTCGTCTTTTGATATTCTGTTATTTCATTAAATCTTCTGGTTTTCCTCCAGCCTCAAGGTATTTTTGATATCTGCTTATTTGAGGTGAAAAGGTATGTTAATGTCATGGTTTAATGATTAACATCTTGGTTTATCATCCCAGGTACCTAATTGATGTATAAATGTCCTGTACAGTTTCCACGAAGATTGGCGTTACTGCAGGTATATGATTCATAGTGACTTTTTAAAAATGCATTCATGGGCTATGGACATCTCTGGCTGGCCAGCATTTATTGCCCATCCCTAGTCGCCCTTGAGAAGGTAGTGGTGAGCTGTCTTCTTGAACTACTGTAGACCATTTAAAGAAGGTACATGCACAATGCCGTATGAAGGCAGTTCCAGGATTTTGACCTAGCAACACTAAAGGAACAGTGTTTTTTTTCCCCAAGTCAGGATGATGCGTGGCTTGGCAGTGAATTTGTGGGTCGTGGTGTTCTCATCTGTCTGGTGCCCTATTCCTACCAGATAGTAATGTTCATGTGTTTAGAAGGTGCTGTCTGAGCACCCTTGGTGAATTTCAGCAGTGCATCTTGTAGTTGGTACACACTGCTGCTACTGAGCATCGGTGGTGGAGAGAATGGATGCTTCTGGAAGTGCTGTCAATCAAGCAGGCTGCTTTCTTCTGGATGGTGCTGAGGTTTTTGAGTGTTGTGGAGCAGCATTCATCCAGACAAATGTGTCATATTTCTGACTTGTGCTTGTTGATTTTGGACAAGCTTTAGGGAGTCAGGAGGTGAGTTAGTCCCCATGGGAATCCTAGCCTCTGACCAAATCTTGCCACTGTGTTTATGTAGCAAACGCAGGTCAATTTCTGGTCAGTGGTAGCCCCAGGATGTTTATTGACCACTCGAACTTGGAACAAAGCTAATTAAAACCATATAACATGATACACAGACTGAACCCAGTTCAGAGATTGCAAAATCACTTCATATCTAAAACCTATTCAAAATGCTTGCAAAAACATTGCAGAAGAACAATCAATGTCTTAAAGTTCAGGTCACAAGATACACTTATAAAATACATTCAGTTGATACTTGATCACCATTGAGAAAAATTAAGAAATGTAAGGTCAGAATCTGATTGATTAGGTTGTGTGTGATCTGTTTCCAATCAACTTCTTAAGGATGATGATCATCTGTTGATGTTACCTCATGTCTCAAATAACTGCATAGCTACGAAACTGATTACAGAATGCAACTGTTGAAACTCACAGCACTGATAACTGCAGAAGGTATTTAAACATTTTGCAAGCCAGAAGCTACTTTGTTTTTGAAAATAAAACAAAAGTCTAGCTTTGTACCAGCCTAGGATCATGTAATGTACTTCACCCCTCACATGAGAATGTCTCTGTAGTTAGATGATCTTACAGTGTAATAATGCTCTAGATATTTTTATTATGATACAACACACCTCTGAAATAGGTAGGGATTGAACCCCTGCTTTCTGGTTCAGAAGTAGGGACATTACCAACATAAGAACCCTGTATGTAACAGGGTCATACATTAACTATAATTACACACAATATCATATTAGGTTAACTGATTTAATCATTATGTGATTAAATCATTTTAATATGGCTGAACTATAAAATAATTGAACATGGCCAATCTTGTAATTAGTGTACTGATTATCCAAGATCTCCTAGAGTCTTAGAGTCATACAGCACGGAAACAGAATCTTCAGGCCAACCAGTCCATACTGACCATGTTCAAAAAGCTAACCTAGTCCCACATGTCTGCCCTTGGTTCATATCCTTCCAAATCCTTCCTATTGGTGAACTTATTCAAATGTCTTTTAAACGTTGTAACTGTACATAGATCCACCACTTTCTCTGGCAGTTCATTTCACACACAAACCATTCCCTGTGTAAAAATGTTGCCCCTCATGTCCTTTTTAAATCTTTTTCCTCTAACCTTAAAAATATGCCCCCTAGTTTTGAACTCCCCCACCTCGGGAAAAGACTCTTGTCATTCATCTTATCCATGCCATGATCTTAAGAACCTCTACAAGGTCATTCCTCAACCTCCTATGCTCCAGTGAAAGAAATCCTGGCCTATAGGTAAGACTTACTCAGGTAGAACAGGGGGAGTAGGTAAAGAAGTTAAAATATTGAGAGATATGGGAGCTAGTCTTTCTCCATGCAGCTCTCCTTATAACTTAAACCCTCCATTCCCAGCAACATCCTGGTAAATCTTTTCTGAACCCCCTCCAGTTTAATAATATCCTTCCAATAATAGGATGACCAGAACGTCGCATAGCACTCAAGAAGAGGCCTCATCAACATCCTGTACAACTTCAACATGATATTCCAACTCCTATACTCAAAGGTCTGAGCAATGAAGGTAAGTGTGCCAAACATCTTCTTAGCCTGTCTACCTGTGTTGCAAATTTCAAAGAATTATGTTGCTGAACCCTGAGATCTTTCTGATCTACAACAATACGCAAGGTCCTACTTTGTCAGCTTGCACATACCTCAAGGTCTAACTGATGGAAATAGCTCCTGGTTTTACTGCCTTTCTTAAGAATCTCAAAGGACACTTTTTTTTAACTGATCTCTTATCTCTTCCTTGGCAAGATATCTGCGGTTTGCTGCTCCTGTTCATCCCTGCTCGTATGTGCAGGAATATTTCTCTCCAAGTTTGACAGACAAAGGTCAGTACTTCCTTAACCTTAACATTCCTATCAGCTTTAGCAGATTCCAGTTAAAACCTTCACCTATGGCAAGTGTTTACTTCAATCAAATTAACTGACGTGTATTGCTTCCTGGCATATCACAGATCATGTCATGAAATCACATAAACCTACAGATTCAGGTGATCAATCAATCAGGAACGAAAGGCCCAGAGTGCAGTTTTGATCGCTGCCACCAGTGTTCCAGCAGTATCATTTCCGAGAATAAATAGTATTCCTGGAATAGCCAATTTTTCCATCACTCCCGCTATCACTTCCCCAGTCTTGATTGGACTTTCTAGCCTTATCTTACACAGGAGAACACTACCCCTCTCTCCATTTATTCCACAGATTACCACGCTATTGGACAATTTTAGAAGGAGTGCAAATATTTTCAAATCTTACTATTAGAGGCAGACTAGCTCCCATAATCTCTCAATATTTTAACTTCTTTACCTACTCCCCCTATTCTACCTGAGTAAATCTTACCCCTACAAGTGAAGTCTTTGAAAAGCTCAGGTGCTATCTTTCTATCCAGCTAGGATGACTAGGCAGTGCATTCTCCAGCAGCTCCTTGACTTCTCTTGGGATTTCCTTCACTACCCTAACTAATCCCACTGGTTTAGCCTCTTTTACCACATCCTTTTTCCCAGTGCCTTTCTTAAACCACCAGCACCATGACTGTGTATGTCACAAATTATTGCAGTGAAAACATCTGAGATCTTTCATCTCTTTTCCACCCTCTTGGGTTTCTTTTCTCACATGTGGTAAACTGTTCCCAGTGTGATCTGCTTTTTGTTTTTCATTGAAGGATCTCCCACTTTGCCAATTTCTATCCTTCACGGAATGGAATTGCTGTCAGAAGCTAGATTTCGATTTATGTGCTAATGCATATTCGTCTGCCATCTCTGCAGCTCTCCTCGCTATTTTAACTTTCTGTTCCTCAACATGAGTTCTTATCACTTCTGCAAGTGAATTTTTAAACTCCTCCAGTAGAATAATCTCTCTAGGATCCTCATATGTCTTTTCTAACTTTAATGCTCTCGTCTGTCTATCAAATTTGCTTTGTTTAATTCTTTCAAACTTGATATAAGTCTGACCTGGTTCCTTTCTTGCATTTCTGAACTGTTGTCTATGTGCTTCTGGTACAATTTGTAGGCACTTAAACTCAACTTCTTCATATTCTCCTGACACCTGCTCTGACAGCGCTGCAAACGTCTCACTAGCCCTGCCTACCAACTTGGTCTGAATTAACATTACCCACAGTCTCTGGCCAGCTCATCTGTTTAGCCAATATCTCAAAGGAAGTGAAAAAGGTTTTTACATGTTTTTCATCGAATTTAGGTAAGGTTTTGACATATTTGTATATATCCCTACCAGGCCTTTGGCTAAGATGGGTTTGCTCATCATCACTATCCTCCTCAGTAAGCCTACCTTCCACCTTCATCTCCATCCTTTTAAGTTGACTTTCCTGTCTAATTGTTAACTTTTAAAGATCAAACTCTCTGTCTTTCTATTTTTGTTCTATCAGGGCAATTCTGTCCTTTTCTTTTTGTTCTGCTAAGGGTCTTCTTTCCCTTTCTTTTTCTTCAGCTAGGAACTTTCTTTTTTTATCTTCTAACTCCAGTTGTCTCATTTGCAGTTTAATTTTTTCTAACTCTACTGCACGTGACTGTTTCTCTGATATACCTAAATGCTTGGCTAACTCCGTTACCATTTCAGGTTTCTCATTATCCCTAGTTAAACCCAATTTTAGCCTGTTTGCTAATTCTACAAGTGTGTCCTTGTTCTGTCTTTAAAGCTTTCTTGGAAATTAGGGAAGCATTTTCGAACCCCAGAACCTCTTTAGCAATGTTAAGAGCCATTTCCCCACTTTTGATTTAACCAACAACATGCGACCGAAATTAAACAGATTTTCCACTTCTCACTTAAGTTTTATTTAAAGATCGAGGATAGTAGTCCCCAAGTCTGTTTAAATCTGTTGGGACCCTTTGTACTCTAAATTTGTTTAAATCTATCCAGATTCCGGCCACGGTCTGTTATAAAGTGGAGGTTGATCCCCCTCTGAG
>NW_025968915.1:0-18930 GCF_021869965.1 Rhincodon typus
ATTCGTTGGCACACTTTGATCTGCAAACCCCCTCACTCTCTAATTTATGCTAATAATCCGTTCTGTTCCATGTATTTCTCTATCCCCTTTCGACTGGATCATATCCATCAAATTTCCACTTCACTTCAATTGCAAAACGTTTCACTGGACTCAAAACAGTAACTTCCTCTTTCCACAGAGTGGGGCGGGGTGGTCGGTGCCTAGGGAGGGGCCGCATTATCGAGTTGGGGGTGCGGGACACAGTTTCGGTGCTGAAGGTGACGGTTCAGAATTTGAAAACAAGAGACCTTGCGCTTTCTGGGGCACGCACCTATCTTCACCTCCTCTGGCACTCTTTCCTCGGTGTGTGCATGTTCGTCGTCTGTCTTTAGAACAAAAGAACTATGAGCAGGAATAGACCGTCCGGCCCTTCGAGCCTGCTCCGCCATTCTAAGATCATGGCTGATCTTTTCGTGAACTCAGATCCACTTACCCGCGTTCTCACCGTATCCCTTAATTCCATGATTGTTCAAAAATAATCTACCTTATCTTTAAAAACGTTTACTGAAGTCGCATCAACTACTTCACTGGGCATGGAATTCCATAGATTAACAACCCTCTGCGTGAAGAAGTTCCTTGTCAATTCAGTCTTTCCACTGCCTTCGCTGATTGGAGCAACCGCACGTCACGGGCGTCAGCCCGGTCCTCACGGACGAGACTCTGTCGTTCGTCGGCGGGGCTCATGCACAGACATTGTCATCTGATTGGTTAAACTGTCGCGCCCGCCCCTTTTGCTCACGTGGCGTTTGGTCACGGAATCGTGGTCACATGGTTCCGAGTAACTAATTCGTTGCCGAACACCTGGTCTTTCTTCGTCCATAGTTCGATACTTTTAACCTGTTGCACACCTGAGGTTGGAAGCCTGTTTCTGAGTGTGCCATCTTTATTGAGCCTTGCACGAAGTCTTCCGTGAGGCTTGTTCCTCAGTCTTGGCTCTGTATGTTACCTTGCCTTTTGGAGTCATGATATGGTGGCTCTCAGGGCAGGTTGAGTTGAGATGATGAGAGCGTATATACGTAGCATATGAACAATCTCTCGGATAAATGTGAAGTTATCTACTTTAGGGGCAAAAACTGAAAAGCCATTTGTTATCTGAAGGGTGATAGATTTGGGAAAGGGAGGGGTGCACTGAGACCTTCGTGTCCTTGTACTTGTCGCTGAAAGCAAGTATGACCCTGATCCTGAACCTGACCCTGACCCGGTTGCAGGTGGTGAACAAGGCAGATGGTTTGTTGGCTGCCTTATTGAGGGGATTCATGGATTGATTATAGTGACAGTGAGCGAAATATTTACCAGAGTGATTTCTGGGATGGTGAGAGATGAAGGGAGACTGGATCAGTTCGGGGTATATTCGTGGGAGTTTAAAAGAAGAATGGGCAGCTGATGGAAGCCTATATATTTAAAGAGGACTGGACAAGGTAGATGCATTAAGGATGTCCTCAATGACTTAGGAGTCCAGAAATAGGGCTTTGAGTCAAGGAGGAAAAGCAGATCATTTAGGAAATGAGGAGAAATGTCTTCACCCAGACAGAGGTCAGCCTGTGGAATTCTGTCTGGGAAACGTTGAGGTCAAACCATTGACTATTTTCAAAGGGAAATTGGATATGGTGCTTAGTACGAAAGAGAACAAAGACAGTGGGTAGAAACAGTGTGAGTTCAATGATCAGCCATGATCATGTTGAAAGGTGGAACAGGCTCGACGTGCTTACTCCTATTCTTCTATGTTTCTATGAACCAAAGGAGACAAGATTGACTGGAATGACCCCATGGATGAGGACTTCAGGGTTTTTAAAATTCATTTGTCAGATCTAAAGATCGCTGGCTGGTCCAGCTTTAAAAGCTGCCATCAGTTGCCCCATGAGAAGGTGTTGTTGAGCTGCCTTCTTGAACCACTCCAGTCCTTGTGCTGACAGTTGACCCACAATCATTAGAATCCCGACACTGTGAAAACAGGCCATTTGGCCCACCAAGTCCATAATGACTCCAAAAAGCATTCCACCAGACTGACCCCCCCACCCTATCCCTGTAAGCCTGCACTTCCCATGGATAATTCACACAACTGCTCATCCCTGGACAAAATGGACAATTTAGCGTGGCCAATTCAACTAATCCACACATCTTTAGACTGTAGGAGGAACCCGGAGCACCTGGAGGAAACCCACAAAGACATGGGAAGAATGTGCAAACCCCGACACACATAACCTGAGACTGAATTGAACCCAGATCTCTGGTACTGTGAGGCCGCAGTGCTAACGATTGGCCACTGTGCTGCTCGTAAGGACAATATTGTTCGGAAAGGAGTTCCAGTGTTTTGACCCAGCGACAGTGAAGGAATGTTGACATATTTAAAGTTTGGAGGGGATCTTGTAGGGAGTGCTATTCCCATGTATCTGCGGCCTTTGTCCTTCTCGATGTCAGTAGTCACGTGTTTGAAAAGTGCTGTCTGAGGATTTTTGGTGGAATTTCTGCAGTGTGCCTTGCAGATGGTACACACAGCTGCTGCTAAGCGTTGATGGTGGAGGGAGTGAATGTTTGTGGACGTGGTGCCAATCAAGTGGGCTGCTTTGTCCTGAACTGTGTTAAGCTTCTTGTGTTGTTGGAGCTGCACCTGTCCAGGCATTTGGGGAATATTCCATCACAAGCCTGACTTGTGTCTTAATATGGAGAGATTCAGAAGCTCAGGTTGTCCTTAGCCTTCTGAATGATGAAAAGTCTGCTGAGTGACAACCTCTCCTGGAATTTGCCAGTCTGTTCAGTTGTTGAGACATTTGCACCAAGTCCATGGAGGTGGAACAGTTGTTGCCCTGTAAATTTGATGTTTCAGTTCCATGTTCATTCATTATGTTGCCTCCTCTCCATGTCCTGCTCTGACAGGTGCAACAGTATCCCACAAAATGAGCAGACGGTTGTTGAAATTTCCTCGTCCTCTTCCCCACCCAACAGCATTCTGACAGTATTAGCCTCAGACATAACTCCCCCCATTTGGATGGTTTTCCCGACGCACATTTATCCCTTAACCTCTTCCAAACCGCCTCCCCGCCATTCCCATGGGGAGTTGGTCACTTGACTAACTGATGCATTCTTTTTAACCTTCAACCAGTGAAGGAAGCAGAAGATCATCATTAACCGAGCCCCCGACATCCCCCCACCCCCGCCACCCACCACACACACCCTCCCATGCTGGTACTGAGTGTTGGTGAAGGAGCCATCTTTCATAAAGAACCTTCTTCAAAAAGACCATGCCTGCCATCACGAGAACAGATAAATCTTGTGTATTATTTACAGAATGGGGTATTTTTCTTTTGTATGTTCTGGGGCTGACATGTTTCTGTTAACTTGTGTTTTAGTGACATTGATTATCTCATGGTTGCCCCTCTCTGCTCTAGTGCTATTAATTAGGATATTTGAAGATTACAATTTAAGTTTGTCTACAGCATTTGCAATTTCTCTCAAATTTTCTTTCTCTCTTTCTCCCTCTTGGTGGACGACTGTCTTCCTTCACAGTTGCATTCAATGTATTTTCCAAGTCAGGATGGTGAATGGCTCGGAGGGGTACTTGAAGGTGGCATTTCTAATATTCTACCCTTGTTCTTCCAGACGAAAGTGGTCGTGGGTTTGTCTGAGGATCATTAGTGAATTTCTGCAGTGCATTTGTAGATAGCATACACTGCTGCTACTGCCTGTCGATGGTAGAGGGAATGGATATTTGTGGATGTAGTGCCAGTCAAGCGTGCTGCTTTGTCTTAGATGGTTTCAAGCTTCTTGTGTTGTTGCAGCTGCACTCATCCAGGCAAGTGGGTACCATTCCATCACACTCCTGACTTGTGCCTTGTACATGGTGGACAGGCTTTGAGGAGTCAGGAGAATTACTCCCTGTGGTATTCCGAGCTTCTGACCTGCTCTTGTACTGTGTTTATGTGGTGAGTGCAGTTGATTTTCTGGTCAATGATGACCCTCAGGATGTTGATAGTGGGGATTCAGTGATGGGAACACTGTAGAATGCCAAGGGGCAGGGATTAGATTGTCTCTTATTGGTGATGGTTGTATTGTGTGACACAAATGTTATTTGCACTTGTTGGCCCAAGCCAGGTCTTGTTGCATTTGAACAAGGACTGCTTCAGTTTCTGAGGAGCTGCGAATGGTTCTTAACATTGAGCAATCATCGGTGAACATCCCCTCATTGTAAAGGGTTCAGAATTGAGGGTATGACATTTAATTTGACATTCAGTACTGAGGGAGTGCCTCGTTGTCAGAGGGTCAACATTGAGGCGGTGCCACATTCTGAAGGGATTAGAATTGAAGGAGTGCCACTTGATTACAGGACCCGTGCTGAGGTATTGCAGCACTTAGAGAAGGTCGAACTGAGGGAATGCTTTATTGACAGAGGGTCAGTCTTGAGGTATTGAAGCACAGTCAGAGGTTCAGTACTGAGGGAGGTCCTCATTGCCAGACGGTTAATACTGAGTCAGTTCCTCAATGTA
Source organism: Rhincodon typus (assembly GCF_021869965.1). Classification (NCBI taxonomy): domain Eukaryota; kingdom Metazoa; phylum Chordata; class Chondrichthyes; order Orectolobiformes; family Rhincodontidae; genus Rhincodon; species Rhincodon typus. The sequence continues at coordinate 4,521 of NW_025968915.1, forward strand.
ATGTGGTCAGAATTGAGGGAGTGCGAAATGATTAAAGGTCAGGACTAACAATACAGGACTGTCAGTGAGTCAGATCTGTTGGAGTCAGAGGGTCAACACGGAGGCAATGCCTCATTGTGTAGGTGTTAGAATTGAGGGCGTGCCAACTGATTAGAGAGTGAGTCCAGAGGCATTGTGTCACGGTCAGTGGGTGAGAACTGAGGGATTGTCAGATATTAAGAGGGTTGGTACTGAGGTATTTGCAGCAGTGTGGGAGTGCCTCGTTCTCAGAGGATATTACTGAGCAAGTGCCTTATTGTCGGTGAAACATAGAGTCACAGAATCGCAGATGTACAGTATGAAAACGGACACTTTGGTCCAACTCGTCCACACTGACCAGATAACAAAAATTAATCTATTCCGTTTGGCCATATCCCTGAACCCTTCCAATTCGTAGACCCATTCACTTGCCTCTGTCATGTTGTTATTGTGCCATCCTTCACCAATTCCACTGGCAGCTTATTGCATACATGTGCCACCCTTTGCATGAAAATGTTGCCCCTTAGATCCCTTTTAAAACTTCCCCTCTCAAAATAAACACATGACCTCTCGTTTTGGACTCCCCTGACTTGGGGAAAAGACCCTGGCTGTTCACCCTATCCATGCTCTCATGATTTTATAAACCTCTATGAGGTTCTTCTCGCTCTCTGACTCTCCAGGAAGAATCGCCCGAGCCAATTAAGTCTCTCCTTATACCTCAAACCCTCCAACCCGCTGGTCACAGGCCTTCAATCTGAAAAGTAACCCTGGACCACCACCCTCTCTCCTACTTTCTAGTCAATTTTTGTATCCAGATGGCTCGTTCTCCCTGTATTCCATGTGATCTAACCTTTTTAACCAGTCTACCATGCGAACTTTGTCAAACCACTGAATCAAGAGTGGCACCATAGAATCAAGACTCTCAAACCTACTTTGACTGCAGTCCGTTGAAGACTTCCCTTCTCTTTCCCGGTAGCCCTGAAAAAAACATTCATTTTGTGAAGACATTCCAGACCTGAAGGCAGCTGCTCTGTTAGCTGAAGGATTTGATAAAAGACAGTACACACAAAGCACTTGACATTTCTGAGTCCCTGAAAGTTGCTTTCATGACTCAGATGCTTGGCAATTGTGGGCTTATGTGTCATTCTGGTTATTACAGAGTGTGATCTCGTCTAACATTATCAAGGAATTGCTGTGTTGATGGATATATGATGCAATGAGATTCAGAAATGGATATTAAAAAGCCTGTGGTATTATTCAAAGAAAGAATGCCTTCCTCTTTGTCCAGTCCAATGTTTCAATAATGCTGAATGGATATTTTTCAGGCTAGCAAGGAGGTTTGTTGTGGAATTCTCCAACGGCTGCTACTGGGACGTTTGTCGTTCCTGATAGGTAATTCATTATCTTGATCGTGGTATGGAGGGGACAATTTCCAAGTTTGCAGATGCCAATAAACTTGAGAATTGTAAATTGTGAGACAAATAGTGTGGAACCCGAAAAGTGCATTGAAAAGTTGATGGAGTGGGCAGATAGGTGGAAGATGAGGTACAATGCAGAGAAGTGTAAGGTGATGCACTTTGTCTTTCAAGTGTTTTTCCCATCAATGTAAAATAGGAGTATGGCCGTGCAAAGTTGAAATGATGGTAGCAGTGCAGCTGGAGAGAGCAATAAATAAAGCATACAGCCTTTATTAATTGGGGTACAGAGTATACAAGTAAGAAGTTGATGATATTGAACTGCTCCAAGGTAAGGTAAGTCTCAGCTGGAGTATTGTGCACAGTTGTGGCCTGCACATTACAGGAAAAAGGCAAATGCATTGATGTGCTGATTATTACGAGAGTGGTTCCAGGTAGGAAAAGCTTCAGCTACAAGAATAAATTGAAGAGTTTGGGACAGTTGTCTCTCAACAGCCGTTTGAGAGGAGATGGAATTGAGGGTTTTGTTTGAAATCGTGAGTGGGCTAAACAGAGGAGATCGGGAGAAGAAGTTGAAAAGCTTTATCACACAGTGTGTATTTAGGTTATGGAGTGCACTGCTGTAAATGTGATGAATGATGTTCAATGGAGACGTACAGAGGGCATTGGATGAAAATGGTGTGCAGGTGATCGGCGGAAAAAGGATTTGCATGAGATGATAGAGGTAACTCAGTATGATGGGCCAAATGGCCTCCTTCCCCATCTGGAATTTGGCGAATTGGTGTGTTCAAAACTTACCTGAAATTTATTACAAACACCAGTAAAACAGCACTGTTACTACTTAACCATCTTTCAAAGGATTACTTTGACATCAAAATGGTTTTGTGGACTCTCAGAAGACAGAGAACATTGGGTTTAAAATGACACAGACGCAGAGGGTCACAATTGAGGATGTGCCTCTTGATTGAACAGACATACAGGTCTATCACAGTGGAAATATTGAATGAATGCTTCATTGTCGGAGCGTCAGAACTGTGGGAGTGCATTATTGTCAGAGAGTCAGGACTGAGGTAGTGCCTCATTATGCAGATGTCAGAATTGAAGCAGTGTTACATGATGGGAGGGTCAGTCCTGAGGTATTACAGCACTGTCAGTGGTTTAGAACTGTGGGAATGTTTCCTTATCACATGGTCAGTACTGAGCAGGTGCCTTAATATCCTATGTTCAGTTCGAATAGAATGCCTCATCATCGGGAGTCATTACTGAGTCAGTGCCTGTTTGTCAAAGGTACAGTACAGAGGGTGTGCATCATTGTCAGAGGGTCAATACAGAGGCAGTACCTGATTGTAAGGGGGCCAGATCGGAGTGTGCCACATGCTCAGATGGTCAGTTCTGTGGTAGTGCAGCACTCTAAGTGGGTCAGTTCTGAGGCATTGCCTCATTGTCAGAGGGTCATTACTGAAGCACTGTCTCATTGTAAAAGGGTAAGAATTGAAGGGGTCGCACACGTTTAGATGATCAGTACGGAGGTATTGCAGATCTATCAGAAGGTTAGTCCTGAGGGAATGCCTCGCTGTCAGCAGGTCAGTTTGGAATAAGTACTTCACTGTCAGAAGATTGGTACTGAGCGAGGACCTCATTGTGAGAATCAGAATCAAGGGAGTGCTCACATTTTAGACAGTCAGTACGTGCAGTCAGCACTGTCAGTGGTTGAGTACGAAGGGTACATTCTGAAGCAGTGCCTCAATGTAATGGGATCAAAATGGATGGAGGGCCACATGATTAGCGGTTTAGCCCTAAGGGATGGAAGTACCGTCAGATCTCATTGCCGTGATATTTTGGAGGTGTCGATGTTGGACTGAAGGAGGAGTGAGGCTCCAAAATCTTGTGTTTTCAAATAAACCTATTGGTCTATAACCTGGTGTCGTATGACTTCAGACCTCGTTGCCTTAGCGTCAGAACTGTGGGAGTGCATTATAGTCACTGGGTCAGTATTGAGGGTCAATATTGTGGCAGTGCCTCATTGAAATGGGGTCAGGATTGAGGGTGTGCCTCACAATTACAGAGCCAGTACTGAGGAACTGCAGCTCTGTCAGAGGATCAGTTCTGAGTTAGGACTGGAATGTCAGTCCAGAGGCTCACTGGTCAATAGTTCCCTGCCTCTGCCTCCGGCTCAGTATTGACCCTGTGACAATTATGCACTCCCACTGATCTTACCCTCCAACAGTGCTGAAATGCCACAGTACTGATCCTCTCATCAGAATCATAGAATCTCCACAGTGTAAAGCAGGCCATTAAACCCAAGTCCACACTGACCCTCCTAAGAGTACCTGACCCATTCCCTTAACCTGTCCCTGTAACCCTGCGTTTCCCGTCTGAGAATAAGGATCTCCTTCAGTATTCTCACATGATGCCCTCCCTCAGAATGGACTCTTTGACAATGAAGCACACCCTTAGGAATGAATCTCTGATAAGACACTCTCTCAGTATTGACCTCTGATCATGAGGCTCTCGCTCAGTACTGGTCCCCTGACAATTCTGATCCCATTACAAAGAGGTACTGCCTCACCAATGACCCTCTGACAAAGGAGCAGTGTGTCAGAACTGACCATCTGACAAGGAGGCACTCGTTCAGTCTGACCCTCTCTCACTGCTGCAGAAGTGATCTTTTGCTAATGAGGTACTGTCTGGTTTCTGAACCTGATAGAGCTGAAATACCTCAGCACTTACTGTCAGTCTGTGGCAAGCCCTCCATTCTGACACCATTGTACTGAAGCACAGCCTCAGTGCTGAACCACTGACAAAGAGAATCTGTCTCAGAACTGACCAGCTGACAATATGCCAGTGCCCTAGGTACTGACACAATAAGAATGAAGCCTTCCCTCAGGACTGACCCTCTAAATGTGAGGTCGCCCTCAATTCTGATGCCCTTACAATGAGGCACTGCCCCAGTTCTGACCCCTTCATAATTAGGAACTGGCTCTGTCTGACAGTAATGCATCCGGCAGTAGTGACCCTCTGACAATGAAGCACTCCCTCTGTACTGAAGCTCTGACGGTGACTCAATCCCTCAGTAATGCCCCTCTCACAATGAAACAGTTCATCAGTTCTGACACTGTCACAGTGCTGCAATGTCTTAGTGACCCTGTAATCGTTTCGCACTACCTCACTTTTGATGCCTTTATCGCGAGGCAATGCCTCAGCACTGATCCTCTGGTACAGCTGCAATATATTAGCACTGACCCTCTCTGTTTAGCAAACCCCCAATTCCCACACCGTTACACTGAGGAACTGCCTCAGAACACAAACTCTGACAATGAGTCATTCCCATACGACGAACCATCTGACAAATGAACAATGCCTCAGAACTGACACACTGACGATAAGGCCGTCCCTTAGTAATGACCCGCTGATCATAATATCACTGTCATGACCCTCTAATTGTGTGGAGTCCCTTCAATTCGGACAGCTTTTGAAAGAAGCACTGCCTCAGTATTGATGCTGTGACATTGCTTCAATATTTCACTGCTCACCTGTTAATCATGGAGCCATCCCACTGTTCTGATCCGGTTACATAGAGGGCCTCGCTCAATCCTCACCCGCTGACTGTACTAGACTATCTCAGTACTGGTCCTGCAAACGTGTTGCACTCTCTTATTTCTCACCCCATTATTTTGAGACTGTGCACCCCACTGGACCCTCTAACAGTGAGACAGTCCCTCAGCAGTGACACCACTGTGAAGCACTCTCACTGACCGTCTGACAATGAGGCTGTCAATTCTGACCCCTTTACAAAGAGGCACTGCGTGAGTATTGACCATTGAGTCACTTCCTCAGTAGTTATCTTCAGACAGGTTAGGGTTAAGGCCAGATGAGGATCCTGGTGGGGCTAGGGTTAGTGTTAGGGCTGAGGCTAGGGTTATAGTTGAGGTCAGTGTTCAGGCAGCAGTTGGGTTTTGGGACCAGGACCAGGACAAGCTCAGTCGGGGGAGGGAGTGATGGGATGTCCGAAGGCCGTGGCACAGGACCGTCGGGGCCAGGAAAAGGACAGGCTGGGATTAGGGCGAAGGATGGGGGCCGGGTCAGGCTGGGGCTGGGGTTAGAGTTCGGTAGGGGCTCGGGTCTGGGACAGGCAGTGGTTAGGTTCGTGGCTGCGCGCTGGGATCTGGAAACTTAACCAGTTCGGGGCCGGGGTCGGGGTCGGTGTCGGGGTCAGCCTCAGGGCCGTGGGTGGGTTCAGGGTCAGGGCTGCGACAGTCTGCGGGGGAGTGTTGGCCTGCGGGGCGCTGATGTCTGGGTCTGGGTCTGGGTCTAGCTCGCTGGCATCAGGCAGGGTGCGGTAGGGTCGAGGCTGGGTGCCTGGGCCGGGGCCACGACAGGCTTCGGGCCGAGGGCTGGGGGTTAGGGTCGGTGTCCGGTGGCCACGGCCGGGACAGTCTGAGGTTAGAGTTGGGGTCGGGGACTGGGGGCCACGGCTGGGACAGTCTGGGACAGTCAGAGCCCGCTGTAAATAAAGTGTAAAGTATCGAGCTCCCTGTAAATAAACCCTGTAAATCCTCCCTAAAATCCCGCTAAACCCTCAAACAGACGACTGCAAAAAAAATTTCTAAAACACAGAGCCTCCAGTTAATGAAAGCAAAAACACAAGGCCCACTGGAAATCAGCACTAAATAATACAGACCCCAGTAAAGACCCCAGTAAAGGTTGGGGTCGGGGACTGGGGGCCGCGGCCGGGAGAGTCTGGGGTTAGGATTGGGGTCGGGGATTGCGGGCCGCGGCTGGGACAGTCTTGGGGTTAGGGTTGTGGTCAGGGACCAGCTGCGCCAGGGTCGGGGATGTGGCAGGCTGGTGGCTGGGGTCTGGGTCCGGGTTTAGGGTTACGGCTGGGCCAGGGGCTAAAGGCTGGGGTCTGGGGCCAGTGTGTAGGGCCGAGGCTAAGGCTAGGTTTACAGTGATGTGCTGGTCTGGGGCTCTGAATTGGGTGGGGCTTGGCCGGGCCGGGCGGGTGTCTGGGGCCGGGATTAGAGTCAGTGTCCAGGTTGGGGTGAAAGTTTACGTTAGGTTTGGGTCCGGTGTTGGAGGGCTGAATCTAAACCCAGGTTTACAATGATGGTCTGGTCTGGGGCCCCGGATTGTGTCGGGCCGGGCCGGGCTGGAGCTGCGACAGGCTGTCGGCCGGAATTCAGTTGGGGGCTGAAGGCTCGTGTCTGGGGTCAAGGGCCAGGTTTAGCGTTAGGATTGGGGCTAAGTTTTTGGTTAGGTTTGGGGCTGGGCCAGGCTCGGGTCGGGATGGGGGTTGGGGGCTTGTGTTGCGGGCCAGGACAGGCTGGCATTCGTGTTGGGAACTGGGGGCCATGGCTGCGTCCGAAACAGTCCAGGGTTAAGGCCGGGAACCGGGACAGGCTGCGGGCCCGGGTTAGGGTCAGTTCCGTGGGTTGGGGGTGGGACTGGGACAGGCTGGGGACGGAGGCTGGGGCCGGGACAGCCCCCAGTAAAGAAACCATAAAAGTCAGAGCCCGCTGTAAATAAAGTGTAAAGTATCGAGCTCCCTGTAAATAAACCCTGTAAATCCTCCCTAAAATCCCGCTAAACCCTCAAACAGACGACTGCAAAAAAAATTTCTAAAACACAGAGCCTCCAGTTCATGAAAGCTAAAACACAAGGCCCACTGGAAATCAGCACTAAATAATACAGACCCCATTAAAGAACTGCGAGATAGTCAGATTCACATAGTACCTCATCGTCAGCAAGTCAGATCTGAAGAAGTGCCTGTTTGTCAGACAGTCAGTAATGCGGAAGCTCAGTGTTGTCTAACGATCATGACTGAGGCAGCGCCACACGATTACAGGATCAGTCCTGAGGCAGTGCCACTCGAATAGAGGATTAAATCTGGGTTATTGCAGCACTGAGAGGGTTGGAGTGGATAGCAACTCAGTTTCGGCAGTGCACTGAAGTTCTGAGGAAGGGTCCCTGGAACTGAAGCGTTGACTCTGTTTCCTCCGTCACAGATTTTGCCAGACCTTCTGAGCTTTTCATGCAAACCTGACTACTCTGGTTGACCCATTGCCTCCGCCTGCTCCTGCCCCACCGAACTTATCTCCACCTGTCTCGACTCCATTTTCTCCCCCTTGGTCCAGGATCTCCCTCCCTACGTCCGTGACACCACCCACGCCCTCCACCTCCTCCAGAACTTCCAATTCCCCGGTCCCCAACACCTCTTTACCATGAGAGATAGTAGGAACTGCAGATGCTGGAGAATCCGAGACAACAAGGTGCAGGGCTGGATGAACACAGCAGGCCAAGCAGCATCATAGGAGCAGAGAGGCTGACGTTTCGGGCCTAGACCCTTCATCAGAAAAGGACGTCCAGTCCCTATACACCTGTATTCCACATACAGGTGTCCTGCAGGCCCGACCAGTCCCCTCCAGTGACACCCTCATCCGCTTAGCTGAACTCATCCTCACCCTCAACAACTTCTCTTTCAATTCCTCCCACTTCCTACAGACAAAGGGGGTGGCCATGGTTACACGCATGGGCCCAAGCTATGCCTGCCTCCTTGTAGGTTAATTGGAACAATCCCTCTTCTGTAGTTACACTGGCCGTAAACCCCACCTCTTCCTCCGTTGCATTGATGACTGTATCGGCGCCGCCTCGTGCTCCCACGAGTAGCTCGAACAGTTCATCCACTTCACCAACACCTTCCACCCCATCCTTAAGTCCACCTGGACCATCTCTAATACCTCTCTCTCCTTCCTGGTTCTCTCTGTTTCCATCTCTGGCAAGCACCTAGAAACTGAAATCCATTTCAAGCCCACCGACTCCCATAGCTACCTAGAATACACTTCCTCCCACCCACCTTCCTGCAAAAATGCCATCCCCTATTCCCAATTCCTTCACCTCCGCCGCATCTGCTCCCAGGATGAGGCATTCGACTCCCAAACATCTCAGGTGTCCTCGTTTTTCAAGGACCGCAACATCCCCTTATCAGTTTATGAGAACGCTCTCGACCGTGTCTCCCGCATTTCCCACAACTCATCCCTCACACCCCCTCCCCGCAATAACAACCAAATCAGAATCCCCCTCGTCCTCACGTTCCAGCCCACCAACCTATTGATCCAATGCATCATCCTCCGACACTTCCCCCATCTGCAATCCAACCCCACCACCGAAGACATTTTTCCCTCCCTCCACTTATCTGCTTTCCAGAGGGACCACTCTGTCCATGACTCCCCCGCCCTACCACACACGACACTTTTCCCTGCAACCACAGGAGGTGCTACACCTGCCCCTACACCTCCCCCCTCACCCCCAACCCAGGCCCCAAGAAGACTTTCCACATTGAGCAGATGTTCACCTGCACATCTGCTAATGTGGTTTACTGATATCCGCTGTTCCCGTTGTGACTGCCTCTAAATCTGGGAAACCAAGCGAAGGCTTGGGGATCGCTTTGCAGAACATCTATGCTCGGTTTGCACTAAACAACTGAACCTCCCAGTCGCGAACCATTTCAACTCCCCCTCCCATTCCTCAGATGACATGTCCATTCTGGGCCACCTGCAGTGCCACACCGATGCCACCTGAAGGTTCCGGCAACAGCAATTCATGTTCCGCTTGGGATCCCTGCAGTCCAATGGTATCGATGTGAAATTCTCAAGCTTCAAAATTTCCCCTCCCACTACCGCATCCCTAAACCAGCCCAGCTCGTCCCCGGCTCCCTAACCTGTCCTTCCTCCCACCTATCCCCTCCTCCCACCTCAAGCGCCACCCCCATTTCCTACCTACTAACGTCATCCCGCCACCTTGACCTGTCCGTCCTCTCTGTACTGAACTATCTCCTCCCTAACTCCCCACCTACGCTCACCTTTACTGGCTCCATTCCCTCCTCTTTGACCTGTCTGTCTCCTCTCCACCTATCTTCTCCTCTATCCATTTTCTTTTCGCCTCTCACCCTAACTCCCTGTTAATTTCAGAACCTCCTTCACCTCCCCCGTTTCTGAAGAAGGGTCTCGGCCCGAAACGTCAGCCTTCCTGTTCCTCTGCTGCTTGGCCTGCTGTGTTCATTCAGCTCCGGACCTTATTATCTCATATTCTCCAGCATCTGCACTTCCTACCAACTCTGATAACGCAGAAAACGTGTTTGATGCCCTGCAAGCTATTCAAGTCCTGGGAGACAGTTGCTGAGGGCTGATTAATATTATGCTCTTTCATAGATTCGGTTGACACGATGGTATCGTTCTGAATTTTTTAGAAAATTAACTCATACTCAGGGATAGACTCTGATGTAGACACCGGTTTGGCAACTGTTAGCAAAATAAGGCCGTGAGGATTAAAACTGTGAAAAGGCAGTAAATGGGGTGGAAGGAACATTTTAATTTCGTCTCCCTTTAATAGTGAAAAGTATGACAAGATCGCAGTTTTATGAATGAATGAAATGCGGTAATAGTAAACATAGTACGCTGGTAAGTGTCCAGTAAAGTTATGAATGAATGAGAGTGCGATAGTGGTAATATGGAGAGCTTGTGGGTGCATTGGTAAAGAGGACATTTAGTACAACAGTAAAGAAGCTTGCACTGGTAATTATTTACCAAAATTCACTGGACTCTGGGGTGGTTCCCGCAGATTGGAAAACAGCCAATGTGACGCCACTGTTTAAAAAAGGAAGTGGACAAAAGGCAGGTAACTATAGGCCAGTTAGCTTAACTTCGGTTGTGGGGAAAATGCTTGAATCCATCATGAAGGAAGATAATAACAAGACAACTGGATATAAATTGTCCCATTGGGAACACCCGGCATGGGTTCATGAAGGGGAGGTCATGTTTAACTAACTTGGTGGAATTCTTTGCGGACATTACTTGCATGGTGGACAATGGGGAACCTGCGGATGTCGTGTATCTGGATTTCCAGAAGGCATTTGACAAGGTGCCACACAAAAGGCTGCTACATAAGATAAAGTTGCACGATATTACAGGTACTGTATCGGCATGGACAGAGGATGATTGACTCGTAGAATATAAAGAGTAGGGGTAAATGGGTGTTTTTCAGGTTGGCGGTCAGTGGCCAGTGGTGTGCCTCAGGGATCAGTGTTGGGACTGTAATTGTTTACAATTTACATAGATGATTTGGAGTTGGGGACGAAGTGTGATGTGTCAAAATTTGCAGATGACACTGAGATGAGCGGTAGAGCAAAGTGTGCAGAAGACACTGAAAGTCTGCAGAGGGATATATAGTCTAAGTATTTGGGTAAAGGTCTGGCAGATGGAGTACAATGTCGATAAATGCGAGATCATCGATTTTGGTAGGAATAACAACAAAATGGACTGTGGTTTAAATGGTAAAAAATTGCAGCATGCTGCTGTGCAGAGGGACTTGGGTGTACTTGTGCATGAATCGCTAAAAGTAGTATTGCAGGTGCAGCAGGTAATTAAAAAGGCAAATAGAATTTTGTCTGTCATTGCTCGAGGGATGGAGTTTAAAAACAGGGAGGTAATGCTACAGCTGTATAGGGTCCTGGTAAGGCCGCACCTGGGCACCTGTGTGCAGTTTTGGCCTCCTTACTTGTGAAGTGATATACGAGCACTGGACGGGGTGCAGAGGAGATTCACTCGGTTGATTCCAGATTTGAGAGGGTTGGAATATGAGGAGAGACTGAGCAGGCTGGGACCTTTCTTCGGGTTTATTTGAAGGGTCTCTGTGCTTGACAGTGTATTTACAGGGGCCGTTTTTTATCGTTTGTTTAAATGAGGCTCTGCGTCGGAGATTATTTGCAGAAGGCATTGCGTTTCAGGGTTCATTTACAGGGATGTCTGTGTTTTTGGTTGTGCATACACGATGCTGTGTGTTTTTGGGATTATTTATAGTGAGCTCCGTGTTTAACAGGTTATTGAAAGGTGTCTCTGTTTTAGGGTTTGTTTGCCGGAGGCTGTTTATTTGTCGGTAGATTTGTCTTTTTAGGATTATTTGTAAGGGGCCCTGTTTTATGGATAATTTACAGGTGGGCTAAGTGTTGGGGTATAATTAAAGGTGCTCAGTTTTTTCGGATTTATTTAGAGGGAGGCCTATGTTTTACCTGATACTTCCTGGGCAATGTGTGTGAGAGGTCATTTAAAGGGGTCTGTGTATTTGAGTGTATAATTACAGGGGGCTCTGTTGTTGAAGTTTGTTTAAATAGGACACTGTGTTTTAGGGGATATTTACAGTGAAGTCCGTGTTTTACCGGTTATTGAAAGGCGTCTCCGTGTTTGAGGGCCAGGAGTCCGGCTGAAGCTGGGTTCGGTTTGGGCCTGAGGCTGTGGTTAGTGTAGGATGAGGCGAGCGTTAGGGCTGAGGGTTATGGTTTGGGTTAGGCTTTGGGCTGAAGTGAGGCTTCGGGCTTACGCGAGTGTTAGCGTTAGGGCTGAATCTAGGGTTAAGGTGAGGGATATTTCTGAGAGGAGGGAGAATGAAAGCAGCTTTGCATACCCAGAGCTGGAGGGAGAGCAACTGCGTATTCTACAGGAGACTCGGGACGTATTGTAAACTTAACAGGTCAAATAGTATTACAAATTCATATGATCCCATTACCAGGAGGCACTGCCACAGAACTGACCCGCTGACAATGCGGAATTTGTCTGGTCCAGGCAAGGATTGAAGCGCTGTCAGAGGGACAGAACTGCTGGAGAGCATTATAATCATAGATTCAGTACTGAGGTGGCGCCTCATTGTAAGAGGGTCAGAACTGAGGAAGTGTCTGTAATGAGGTAATGCAGCAGTACCAGAGTGTACTTTGGGGTGCATTATTGTGAGACGGTCAATACTGAGGTCGTGTCTTATTCTCAAGGGGTTCGACTTGTGGGAGTACCACACGTTTGCAGCACTGTGACAATGTCACTCCCTCATTGTCAGATAGTCAGTACTGTCAGAGCTTCAGTACTGAAGCAGTGCCTCATTGTCAAATGATCCGCACTGAGGTATTGAAGCAGTATCAGTGGGTCAGGACTGTGGGAGTGTATCAGTCATCGGGACAAGACTGAGGCTGAGCCTTATTCTAAATTCTTATTGGTGGAGTGCTACATAACTAAATGACATAATTTTTACAAATGAGGCATCAGCTGAATGTGATCCTCTAACAATTGTGCACTCTGTCAGTTCTGACACTACAACATAAAGGGTCAGCCTTAAGCGGATCCTCTGACAATGAGGCATTCATAGAACCCCTGCAGTGTAGAAACAGCTGTACATCTCAGGACTGGGAGGAAACCGCAGCACACGGAAGAAACCCATGCAGACATGGGGAGAACATGCAAACTCCACGCAGACAGTCGCCCGAGGGTGGAATCGAATCGGAGTCTGTGGTATTGTGAATCAGCAGTGCTAACCACTGAGCCACCATGCCGCTCAGGCCGATAACCTTTAATTGTAAACTAATCTGTAATACTATTTGACCTGTTAATTTGCAATACATCCCGAGTCTCCTGTAGAATACGCAGTTGCTCTCCCTCTGGTTCTGTCTCTGGGTATGCGAAGCTGTTTTCTTTCTCCCTGCCCCCAGAAATAATCCTACCCCAAACCTTAACCCGAGATTCAGCCCTAATGCTAACCCTTGCGTAAGCTCTGAGCCTAACCTCAGGCCAAAACCTAACCCTAACCTTCCCCTCAGGCCTAACACAAACCATAACCCTCAGCCCCAGCGCTGACCCGAACCTCACCTCTAACGCTCGCCTCAGTCCTGCACAAAAGCCCTCAAACACCGAGCCCCCTGTAAATATACCCTCAGTAACCCCTTTCAATAACCCGTAAAACGCGGAGCTCACAGTAAATAAACCCTAAAACACAGAGCCCCATTTAAACCATTTAAAAACAAAGCTCCCTGTAATTATACCCTCAAATAAACAGACCCCTTTAAATGAACTCCAGCACACATCACCCAGGAAGTACAAGGTAAAACACAGGGCTCCCTCGAAATAAATCCGAAAATACTGATCACCTGTAATTACACCCCACACTCAGCCCACCTGTAAATTATCCGTAAGACAGGGCCCCCTAGACGTACCTATAAATAACAGTCCACCGGTAAATAAACCCGAAGACAGAGACGCCTTTCAGGTAACTGTAAAACACAGATCAGTATAAATAATCCCTAAAACACAGAGCATCGTGTACAGATGCCCGAAAACACAGACATCCCTGTAAACGGACTCTGAAACACACAGCCTCCTGTATATATTCTCCGACGCAGAGTCTCATTTGAAAAAATGCTAAAAAACAGAGCACCCTGTAAATACACCCTTAAGAACAGAGACCTCTTTATATATAACCGAAGAAAGGTCCCTCAGGAAATAAACTGTAGAAGACACAGCCCCCAGGAAGAAAGCATAAGAGACCGAGTCCCCTGTAAATAAAGTGTAAAATTTCGAGCTCCCAGTAAATAAACCATGAAACAATACCCCTTCAAATCCTCCCTAAAACGAAGCCTCCTGTAAATAAACTCTCAGAGGCAAACCTCAAACACAGAGCCTCCAACTAATAAAGCCTAAAGCACAAGCCCACAGGAAATCAACACGAGATAACACAGCCCCCAGTACAGCACGGCGAATTGTTCGGATTGAGACAGTACATCATAGTCTGATGCAATGCCTCTTTGACAAAGAGTCAGTGATGGGGAGGTCCAGGGTTGTCTGATGGTCATTGTTGAGGGAGCGCCTCATTTTAATAGGGTCAGAATTGAGGGAGCGCCTCATTGTACGAGGGTCAGGACTGAGGGAGCGCCTCAATGTAGGTGGGTCAGGACTGAGGGAGCGCCTCATTGTCAGCGGGTCAGGACTGAGGTATTTGAAGTAGGGCAACGAAAGGTGTGGGTCCTTTTATGCTTTTAAAGTTAGAGAATGCCAGAAAGAATATCAACTCAAAATGATTTGCCTGGGTTGGGAATTATTTAATGACAGCAGAAAATTTAGTAGCCTGATTACCGCGGCTGGCTCTTGAGATTTCACTGTTGCCGG
>NW_025968916.1:0-18917 GCF_021869965.1 Rhincodon typus
TGGAAGACGCCTATATAACTGTAAGATTTTTTTCCCTTTCAATATGACTTAGCTCATGGCACTTTCCTGTGCTACTCAAGGTGAATGCGCTGATGCCAATATCAAATGCATCCTAATTATGACAGTGCAAACCAGACTCTTTCTCTACAAAAATGAAGGCTGTGTGGTAATCAGATAAAGGTCTTTAAAATTAAGTGGCTACTACATAAAATGAAGCCCAATAAACACGTGAAGGAATTACACATCAAGGCTCATTGTGCCTGCACCAGCTCTCCAAATCAGCAAATCACTTAGCGGCATTCTCTGTAATGCTGCATATTGTTCCGTTTCAGATAGAATCTAATTCTCTTCTGAATGTTTCAGTTAAACCTGCCTCCGCCACACTCTTAAGCAGAGCATTCCAGATCCTAACAACTCCCTGAGTGAGAAAGCTTTACCTCATATCACTTTGGCTTCTTTTACCAATTATTTTTAATTTCTGCTCCCTTGCTTGTGATCACCCCTTCTGATGCGGAAATAGCTTCTCCCCATCTCCTCTGCCCAGACCCCTCAGGATTTTGAACACCTCAATCAAATCTCCTCTGAGCCTTCTTTTCTCTGAGGAAAACAGGGTCTCCAACCTGTTTTCTGAACTGAAGTATCTTACCCCTGCAATTATCCTCATGAAAGACCTGAACTCCAGAGGTAAGATAAGACAGACTGCCCTCAACATCAGGGTATCATTTGACTGAGGGTGGCATCAAGGAACCCTAGCCAAACTAGCGTCAACAAAAATACCGATGGAAAATTCAACTGGTCAGAGGGAAAAGAACAATGGTCGTGATTGTTGGAGCTCAATCATCTCAGCTTCAGAATATCTTTGCAGGAGTTCCTCAGGGTAGTGTCCTATTCTCTAACCAGGTTCAGCTGTTTCATCTATGACCTTATCCCCGCATCATAAGGTCAGAAGTTGGGATGTTCGTTGATGATTGCACAATGTTCAGCACCATTCATGACTCCTCGCATATTGAAGCAGACCATGCCTACACGCAGTAAGACCTGGGCAACATCCAATCTTGGGCTAATAAGTGGCAAGTAACATTTGCACCACATAAGAGAGGTGCTAAACTGGGGTGTTAAAGATCCCATGGTACCATTGAAAGAAAAGGTGGGACTTTATGCTTAGCGTATTGAGTGACATTTTATCCTCAGCCAACTTCAATACTGATTATTTAATCATCATCGTATTTGTGTACATGGGATCTTGCTGTGTGCAATTGCCCTAGGCTGTTTCCTAAACTGCAACAGCAAGTAGACTTCAAAACTATTTCACTGGTCGTAAAGTGTTTTGGGATGTGCAGAGGCAATGAATATAATTGTTCTTTTAAAGGCAATGCTTTTTATTTTGCAATGGAGTGCACAGGCCAGTGGATACAGCCTGAACACAAATCATTTTGTATTCAGATGCCAAAGCAGCTCCAGAAAATGTGCAGTGACCTCTACTGTAGGTCAGAGAGACAGAGAGCCATATCCCCACACATACCTGGAATGCAAAGAATTGAAGAGAAGACAGATTGCCTTATTGCAGATTGTGGGGGAGCATGCCACATATGTAACTCACTGACTGCATCCTTTCCACTGTTTGTCCTGCTGTCTGGACACTGGCGGTGGAACTAAATCTGTATTTCTGAGAACTGTTCGGCTCACAACACAATGAGAAATTCTGCCCTAGCGAGTTATTTGAATTATTCCCTTTTTCCAGTAGATCAGTGCTGGGACTCTACAGACAAGTGTGAAGCAGCAGCGTGTCTGTGATTAATGATCAAACGACCTGAAGGTGTTGGATTCATTGCTCAGCTCTCTCCTGGATTTCTAGAGATGCGAGCAATACTAACAAGAAACAAGTACGTCGGTACCCAAGCCATTTAAAAGGTTAACTCCTTCTGGTGTTGTTGTATAGTTAAAGCACAGTAGATTTATGTTTGATTCCCCTTGTTGCTGCCCAGAAATCAAAAGCCAGATTTTCAGAAACGACTTCAATTGCAACAAGTTGATTTTCAAAAACTAATTTCAATATTAATGAGATAGTAGGAACTGCAGATGCTGGAGAATCTGAGATAACAAGGTGTGACCTATCTCCTCCCTAACTCCCCACGTACACTCACCTTTACTGGCTCCATCCCCGCCTCTTTGACCTGTCTGTCTCCTCTCCACCTATCCTCTCCTCTATCCATCTTCTATCCGCCTCCCCCTCTCTCCCTATTTATTTCAGAATCCCCTTCCCTTCCCCCTTTTCTGAAGAAGGGTCTAGGCCCGAAACGTCAGCTTTCCTGCTCCTATGATGCTGCTTGGCCTGCTGTGTTCATCCAGCCCTGCACCTTGTTGTCTCGGATTCTCCAGCATCTGCAGTTCCTACTATCTCTGAAGAAGTCATTTAGCATGCTTGCTTTCATTGCTCAGATCTTTGAGTTGGGACGGTATGTTGAGATTGTACAGGACATTGGTGAGGCCTCTTCTGGAGTACTGTGTACAGTTCTAGTTGCCCTGCTACAGGAAGTATAATATTAAATTGGAGAGGGTTCAGAAAAGATTTACCAGGATGTTGCTGGGACTGAAGGGTTTGAGTTATAAGGAGAGGCTGGATAAACTGGGACTTTATTCACTGGACCATTAAATAGAATGCAACACATACCTGATGTGATGCTATCATTCACTGATTCTGTGTGATTGCTAAAGTCTTTCTCAGTCTACACAAAGATCATGCATCAAATGCTACCTCTTCCTTTCTAATGTTAAGCGTTTCTCTCACTTATGTTTCAGTTAAGTCATTGCTGTGATTCATTTTTAGTGGGATACAAATGAACAGAGTAACACATGCTATTTCTTTAGCAGCTTGCTGGACGCAAACTGGAGACAGCACCATGTTTTTGATGAATGCATTTGAAGGTCACACAATTTTTTTTTGACACAAAGAAAGCAATGAAAAACAGGGGAATGGTTCACATTTTTCATAGCCACTGGATATCTCATAGCACTCTGCAACCACCACAGTACATTTTGAAGTGTACTCACTGCCACGATGATAGGAAACACAGCAGGCCAAATGTGCACACAGCAAGATCCCACAATCAGGAATGTAATGATGACCAGGTAATCTGACTTTATTGAGGATCAACTATGCCAGGAAACTCCATAGATGCTGCCAGACCTGTTGAGTTTCTCCTACACTTCCTGTTTTATATTTCAGATTTCTAGCAATCACAGGTATTTTGCTGTTGTCAGGGATAACTCCGCTGCTCCTCTTCAAAATAATAGATTTTTGGTATCCATTGTAACATCAGAATTGATAAGTGGGCATTCTTGGCAGAAAAGAGTTTTAGTGAAACCTACTAATCTTTATTAACACTGTACACAGGAGAGGCTTAAGCAAGGCACCTCTAGAACTTTCTACACTCAGGTTCCAGTTCCACGTGACCACAATGTCTACCCAAGAGGTCAGATGAAGCCTCGTTTAAACATCTCATCTGGAAAATGCAATCTCCAATGGTGCAGCACTATATCAGAGCGTCAGTCTTGACTTTGTACTCAGGTCCTGGAGTGAGGCTTGATCTCCAATATTTTGCAGCAGGAGTGCTCCAGCTGGAAGGCACAGGTGACACAAGGGTTGTAAAATGGTCTATTCTTACATAAACAAAACATATATTTACAACAGTAAATAAATTGTACTGATATTCTAAGTGCCTTTCCAACTTATTGTTTGATCACTGTACTCACTTCAGAAGTGAAAACTAGACCATACGTTACATTTCTTGAACCTTTCCTCACCTTGAGCTCCAACCTCTCTAAACCATGTTCTCCCCAAGAGCTCCAAACACACAAACCTGTACTTTGACTTCCTCTGTGCTGACTGTACCATCTCTTACTTTTAAATTGTCCACAATGAGAGGTCTACAGCATCGTCTTCCAGGCAGCTACCGGTCATTGGGGGGGAGAGCAGTGTCATGACAATGTTGCTGGACTGGAGGCTCAGGTTAATGTTCCTGGGGTGTAGGTTAAATCTCCACCAAAGCAGCTGGTGGAATTTAAATTCAATTCATGAAACCTGGAATTATAAGTTAATTTCCACTGTGCAATCATGATAGGTCCTGCTGTTTGCAAAGCATATATTCCCATAAACAGTGACTTTGGCAGACTGCAGACACAGTGCAAGTCACACATGTAGAGCACATGCTCTAGTCCTGGAAGTAAGTTTTATTTTAATCACTCTTCTTTAAAACCACAGATAAGCAAAGATCAGAATGGCAGTGGCCAAGGAGCTGTACCGTAATTCTGTGCAAATATGCAAATTCACGAAGGGCAGGCAGACTTGATGGCACCATTGACTGGTATAAAAACCCATCTGGTTCACTGGTTCCTTTTAGGGAACGAAATATGCCCTCCTTGCCTGGTCTGGCCTACGCGTGGCTCAAGACCCACAGTAATGTTAAATGACATTAAATGACCTGTCCTCTGACATGGTCTAAGCAAAGCCATCTCAGTCAAGGGCAATGAGGAAATGGGAAACAAATGCTATCCTTTCCACTGACACTCACATTCGATCAAAACATTAAAAACTTTCCTCCTACAAACACTCCAACCCTGATGCGATCCAACCCTCCATAAAACCTTTGTTTCCGCAGAGGGTGGTGGGTGTCTGGAATTCGCCGCCTGAGCTGGTTGTGGAGGCAGACACCCTAAACTCTTTGAAAAACGACCTGGATCTGCACCTTAAGAGCTGTAAGCTGCAGGGCTATGGGCCATGTGCTGGAAGATGGGATTGGAAAGGGCATCGGGATGTCTTTGTTTCAACACAAACCCAACTTTTGTTTTGTTCACTCATGGGATGAGGGCATCGCTGGCTAGGACAGCATTTATTGCCTGTCCCTAATTGCCCAGAGGGCAGTTAAGAGTCAACCACATTGCTGTGGGTCTGGAGTCACATGTCGACCAGACCGGGTAAGGTTGGCAGTTTCCTTCCCTAAAGGACATTAGTGAACCAGATGGGTTTTTCTGACAATCAACAACGGATTCATGGTCATCATTAGAACCTTAACTCCAGATTTATATTGAATTGAAATTCCACCATCCGCCATGGCAGGATACAAAACCAAGTCCCCACAACATTACCTGGGTCTCTGAATTAACAGTCCAGCGATAATACCGCTAGGCCATGGCCTCCCCCACTAAATGGCCCCCTATGGTACCATTTCTATGGTACTGATGCATGATCTACCTCATCTTCCCTCAAAACTTATTCCATCCTCGATGATCACCTGGAGGATGGGTGCCTTGACCATTCAAAAGAAAAGCTCAAAAAGCTTGCAAAAGGTGGTAATTTCCAGAGACTGGGAATCCCAATCTCCTAGCTGCGATGCTCTTTGGGGATGTGAAAATGGCCAAGTTGAGTGTATACTTTCGGTAGTCCCCTCTGCTCTTGTGAGGAAGTCTTTGCATGACAACAGCTTAGTTTAAACAAAAGCCCCACATCCAGCGACTGAGCAGAGCAGTTTCCAAGAATAGATATTGCATCAGTCCCCTTCCACGAAAGCCCAGAACATGACCTCAAACACAAAGGGAGCTCATTTAATGGCTCAGTCATGGAGGGCTGACTCATTGAAATGGTTACACAGTGGTTTGTAACTATGAAGGGTGGTGTGTTTATTGTTGAATTTGCTGTATCACTTTGATGAATCTGCATTTGTACTTTTGCCCAAGATGTTGGATAAGGCAGACATGACATGGGAACTCTAGGATTAATCATATGAGAAAGAAAATGAATGTAACCTTCAGATACAAATGGAGGGGAATGTAATTATTGGAAGCTCGCTGTTGTGAACGTATACCCACTCTGATTTTCATTCAGTGTATGTAGAACAGATTTTGCTTCGTGTTTTTTGCACCGTATTTCAACTACAAAACAGAGCAGAATGTAGTTAGTTATAGATGAGAGCACACTTTCAGATTAGTGCTTCTCTCTCTCTCTTCTTCCTTGACCTCTGAGGTCTGCCCAGGGAGACAGCCGCTCCAACCTGGACTGCTGATTAGCTCAGTAAACCCTGCGAAGTTCCTGAGAAATCTTTTGTCGCAACAAGATGACCTCTTGACCTGATCGAGAAGGGAAAAGAGAATGCCAGCTGCCACTTCCAGTGATTTATGCCTGTGATCCAGTGTTGGAGACAGGTCAAAGACTCCAACCAGCTTCCAGCAATTCAGTCAGAATTAAGCCCTGTAATTTCCTCAATCTGCAGCCTCAGACGTGTTTCTTCAGAGATTCTCTACAATTTCCACTGGAAATCAAAGAGCTCTTGCTTCCTGATTCATCTGGTTAGTTTTAGCTCAATCACCATTTAACATAAAACCAACAAGTTTGTCTAAAAATGGCAACGGAATGTCAGCACCACTAAGGACTGCCTTTATTTCAGCATTGAGGGGAGGCCATTCGGCCTCTCTGAAGGAGTTCTCTGATTAGTCCAGTTCCCCTGTACATTCCCACACCCCCTCCCCAAAGCCCCACAAATTTCTTCTCTTCTAGTGTTTTTTCACTTCTCTTTTTACAGTTATTATTGAACCTGCTTCCATCATCTTTTCAAAACAGCACATTCCACGTCAGTATAACTCACTGTTAACAAAAGAAAGCCTCTCTTCAGTGGCTCGGTGGCTCAATGGTTAGCACTGCCACCTCACAGTGTTAGGGACCTGGGTTCAATTCCAGTCTCAGGTGACTATCTGTGTGGAGTTTGCACATTCTCCCCATGTCTGCGTGGGTTTCCTCCACGTGCTCTGGTTTCCTCCCACAGTCCAAAGATGTGCAGGTTAGGGTGGATTGGCTATGTGAAATTGCCCATATTGTGTAGGCCAGGTGGATTAGCCACAGGAAATGCAGGATTGTAGGGTAGGGGAGTGGATCTTCAGAGGGTCTCTTAGGACTTAATGGGCTGAGTGGCCTGCTTTCATACTGTCAGGATTCTATGAAGTGCCTTTTGGATATGTTGCCAAATACCTCAAGTTGGTATCTTCTGGTTATTCAACACGGTCCTCTGGCCCCTTACTCACTTTATTGCAACCCTTCATAATTTTTAATTAGTGCTCCACACTTCAGTTGCTCAGAAGACTTATATGCACCGAACAATCCAAAAATTGCCAGTTTTTCTCGTGCTGATAATCACTTAGCACTGCAAGAACTCCTTTTTTTTGTGTATTATACAGGAGGTTTGAATTCACCCCACCAGTCAGGGAGCATGTAGCATCGGGTTCAACACTGATTTTACATCCGCCCAACTCCTGATTTACGTCTCCATTTGGACTGGGAGTTCCACCCAATCTCATGGGCTACCCACCCAGTGATTTAGACTAAAATTACTCCCAATTAAGTAAGATGTGAAAATGTTGTGTTTGTGCAGAAGGTTATATTTAATCCGTGGTCTGCACTACATTATGTAAACTCAGCCAATGCAGAAGTGGATGGAATGCTAAAGCTGGGTTTAGTGCCTTTGGAGGGGAAATAAAGTGCTCCTGATGCCACATTTGTGACCCACTGATCCAGGCTGGCAGTGTAGGCATTACATAAGGCCTGGATATCTTGCCAGCGAATAATCTTCAATTTGTGGCTCCTCCCCACCAAAACCCAGCCCGCTCTGCCCATGGGGCTTTGCTTTCAGAGGTGAGGAGATAAAATACCAGGGATGCTTGTCCCACTAGGTTTCTCCACAATGTGAGCCATCCTCCACAATATAGCAATTGCCAAAACTGGTTGTCCACCTTTCCACCTTCCAATAAATAAATAATGGCCAATTGGGTTTGTGACCAAGACAGTTGACTGGTTAAAAACCCAAAGAACTGCGGATGCTGTAAACCAGGTGACCCTTCCTCTGAGGAAGTTCTGAGGAAAGGGTCACCGGACCCGAAACGTTAATTCTGATTTTTTTCTTCACGGATGCTGCCAGACCTGCTGAGCTTTTCCAGCAACTTCTGTTCTTGTTCAGAATTAACTGAATGTTGCACCCCCATATGAGTGGCATTGACAGACAGCCTCTCTTCTTCATGGAGCTGTTTGCAGTCCAGGAGCTCCTGAGGCTGGTGCTCAAATTGTCTTGAGAGTGAGATGTCCACCCTTCGAGAGGCCGACAGGGTCCTCCTCCTCCTCTAGGCAGAAGCTGCGGCCTGTGATTCTTCCAGGTATGTCAGTACTTTCCTGTATTTCAGGGGAGGCAGTGATAATGTCACCGGACTAATAATCCCTGAATCCCAGGGATGTTCCAGAGACATCCATTCAAATCCCACTATGGCAGCTGGTGAAATTTAAATACAAGAGAAATCTGGAATTAAAAGCAAGCCTAAAGATGGCCATGTCAATTATCATTAAAAAAAACCTATCTGGTTCACTAATGTCCTAAAGAGAAGGAAATCTACCATTCTGACCCAATGCAACATACATGTTACTCCAGACTCACAACAAGGTATGTGGTGCTTTTCTATCCTCTGGCCAATTATGGATGGGCAATAAATGTTGGTCCAGTCTGTGACATGTTGACATCCAATGAACAAATTAACAAAACATTTATCCAGTGTCCCCTTTTAGTGCATCTACATTACTCTATCGTTATGGTAGTGAGCTCCAAATTCTAACCAAAATAGAAACCGAAAGAACTGCTGATGCTGTAAATCAGAAACAAAAACCAAATACTGAGGAAGGGTCACTGGACCCGAAACATTAACTCTGATTTCCCTCCACAAATGCTGCCAGACCTGCTGAGCTTTACCAGCAATTTCTGCTTTTGTTTCCAAATTCTAACCATTCACAGAGTGAAGAGGTATATCTGGAGGAGTTTTATCAATGCCGGCCTCATACTTATGGTCCCTTGTTTTGGAATTGTTCACAAGTGGCAACATCTCATTTTTATATCTAGTCCATTCATAATTTTATGCCTCTATGTGGTTACCTCTCAGTTTTCTCTTTTCTGGAGTTATTCCATCATCTCAGAATTTAGTTTGATCAATCCTGCTGATCCCTTGCTACATAACTTTATTTTCTTTTGGCTCGCATTGTGTCTCTATTCGCTGCTTTGGGTGGGATGTCTGCCCACGAGTTCTATCTTGTTTTCCGTTCAGAGCACAGCACCAATTGCATACCTCAAGTTATTAAACTTTCTCTTTCCAGCGTGTGTAATTAGAACAAAAAAAAAGCGTCTGGCATTTGTATAGTGCTTTTAATGGCCTCCAGGCACCCCACAGCACTTTACATTCACTAAAGGGTTTTTGAAGTGTAATCACCATTGTAACGTAGGAAATGTGGCAGCCAATATGTACACAATTATCCCAACAAACAGCAATTCAATAAATGACTAGATCACCTGTCTAAAGTCTACTTTGAGGGATCAATGTTGGCTGGAACACTGGGGCACAAATCATCTCCTCGTCTTCAAAATGCTGCTAGGGATCTCAACATTATTCAGAGACAGCAGAGAGCTCCAGGATTTAACATCTCATCTAACAAGCCTCTTCATCAGCGCAGCATTTCCACTTATATATAAGCTGCTGTGTAAGTCCTTGAAGACAAGCATTGCAAGCACATATGTGCAGCAGGCAGTGAAAAAGACAAATGGTATGTTGGCCTTCATAGCCAGAGGATTCGCGTACAGGAGCACGGGTGTCTTGCTGCGGGGCCTTGGTGAGACCACATGGAGTGTATTGTGTACAGTTTTGGTCTCATGGTTTGACTATGGAGGGAGCACAACAACAATTTACCAGACTGATTCCTGGGATGGCAGGACTGACACATGAAGAGAGACTTGATTGATTAGGACTATATTCATTGAAGTTTCAAAAGATGAGTGGGGGTTCTCATAGAAACCTATAAAAGTCTAACAGGACTAGACGGGATAAAAATGCAGGAAGGATGTTCCTGATAGCCGGGAGTCTAGGGGTCACAAGTTAAGGGTGCAGGATAAAAACAGAAATTGTTTCTGATTTACAGCATCTGCTGTTCTTTCGTATTTTTTTTATTAAGGATGCAGGATAGGCCATTTAGGACTGAGATGAGGAGAAATGTCTTCGCCCAGACAGTGATGAGCCTGTAAAATTCTCTGCCACAGAATACAGTTGAGGCAAAAATATTAAATGTTTTCAAGGAGGTGTTAGATATAGTTCTTAAGGCTAATGGGATCAAAGGGTACGGCAACAAAGTGGGGACAGGATATTGAGTTGGATAATCAGTCTTGATCACATTGAGTGTTGGAGCAAGCTCAAAGGATCAAATGGCATGTTCCTATTTTCTACATTTCTATTATTTTAAAGGGTCATTACCACATAGAAAGAGACAATTGGGAGACTAAGTCCATGCTGGCCACGGCCAGTCATCTCAGGATACCGATCAGATTCAAGTGGTTGTAAAATGTTGTCCAATATTGCACCAAATAGTTAGATCTGCATTCACTTCTCAACCTCACCCAGAAAGGCCTCAAGACGTTATATGCACGGTACACACCAAGCTACTGTGTTATCCTCTGCTTCCTCAGTGATGGTGCATGCAGGTACAGCCAGCAAAAACAAAGTTACATGAAAATAAAGTCACCCTCATTTCAGCAGCATCACAGATCCCAGAACATTCCAAAAAACCATTTCCCTCCAACACCCAGCACCCCCAATACTTAGCATCGGTGTTGTCACCAAGTCAGTTTTATACAGACACAAAATAAACATAATTTTATACAGTACCATAGCAGCTTTGGTGTAGCTCATCTCATAGCACTCTCCCTGTGAATCTGAAGGCTGTGGGTTCAAGCCTCACTCCAGGACTTGTAAATAAAAACCAACGCTGACAAAGTAATACAGTGTCGGAGGAGAACTGCACTATCAGAGCTTTTCAACTATATGTCAAACTGAGTTCTTGCCTGCCCTCTCAGATGGACAATTAGGGATGAGCAATAAACTGCTGTGGGATTTGCATCATCTGAATGAATGAACAAAATTTCCAGGGCACCACTTTGAAGACGAGCGAACTGTGATGCCCGTTCCAATGCTTATTCCTCAATCGATCTTACAAGAGCAGATCAGCTTCTACTTATCACATTGCTGCTTGTGGGAGTTCTTTGTGTGCTGTGTTTCCCACCGTACAATGTTGACTGTTGTGCAATTTGAAACGTTGGTGGTCATGGAAGACGCCTATATAACTGTAAGATTTTTTTCCCTTTCAATATGACTTAGCTCATGGCACTTTCCTGTGCTACTCAAGGTGAATGCGCTGATGCCAATATCAAATGCATCCTAATTATGACAGTGCAAACCAGACTCTTTCTCTACAAAAATGAAGGCTGTGTGGTAATCAGATAAAGGTCTTTAAAATTAAGTGGCTACTACATAAAATGAAGCCCAATAAACACGTGAAGGAATTACACATCAAGGCTCATTGTGCCTGCACCAGCTCTCCAAATCAGCAAATCACTTAGCGGCATTCTCTGTAATGCTGCATATTGTTCCGTTTCAGATAGAATCTAATTCTCTTCTGAATGTTTCAGTTAAACCTGCCTCCGCCACACTCTTAAGCAGAGCATTCCAGATCCTAACAACTCCCTGAGTGAGAAAGCTTTACCTCATATCACTTTGGCTTCTTTTACCAATTATTTTTAATTTCTGCTCCCTTGCTTGTGATCACCCCTTCTGATGCGGAAATAGCTTCTCCCCATCTCCTCTGCCCAGACCCCTCAGGATTTTGAACACCTCAATCAAATCTCCTCTGAGCCTTCTTTTCTCTGAGGAAAACAGGGTCTCCAACCTGTTTTCTGAACTGAAGTATCTTACCCCTGCAATTATCCTCATGAAAGACCTGAACTCCAGAGGTAAGATAAGACAGACTGCCCTCAACATCAGGGTATCATTTGACTGAGGGTGGCATCAAGGAACCCTAGCCAAACTAGCGTCAACAAAAATACCGATGGAAAATTCAACTGGTCAGAGGGAAAAGAACAATGGTCGTGATTGTTGGAGCTCAATCATCTCAGCTTCAGAATATCTTTGCAGGAGTTCCTCAGGGTAGTGTCCTATTCTCTAACCAGGTTCAGCTGTTTCATCTATGACCTTATCCCCGCATCATAAGGTCAGAAGTTGGGATGTTCGTTGATGATTGCACAATGTTCAGCACCATTCATGACTCCTCGCATATTGAAGCAGACCATGCCTACACGCAGTAAGACCTGGGCAACATCCAATCTTGGGCTAATAAGTGGCAAGTAACATTTGCACCACATAAGAGAGGTGCTAAACTGGGGTGTTAAAGATCCCATGGTACCATTGAAAGAAAAGGTGGGACTTTATGCTTAGCGTATTGAGTGACATTTTATCCTCAGCCAACTTCAATACTGATTATTTAATCATCATCGTATTTGTGTACATGGGATCTTGCTGTGTGCAATTGCCCTAGGCTGTTTCCTAAACTGCAACAGCAAGTAGACTTCAAAACTATTTCACTGGTCGTAAAGTGTTTTGGGATGTGCAGAGGCAATGAATATAATTGTTCTTTTAAAGGCAATGCTTTTTATTTTGCAATGGAGTGCACAGGCCAGTGGATACAGCCTGAACACAAATCATTTTGTATTCAGATGCCAAAGCAGCTCCAGAAAATGTGCAGTGACCTCTACTGTAGGTCAGAGAGACAGAGAGCCATATCCCCACACATACCTGGAATGCAAAGAATTGAAGAGAAGACAGATTGCCTTATTGCAGATTGTGGGGGAGCATGCCACATATGTAACTCACTGACTGCATCCTTTCCACTGTTTGTCCTGCTGTCTGGACACTGGCGGTGGAACTAAATCTGTATTTCTGAGAACTGTTCGGCTCACAACACAATGAGAAATTCTGCCCTAGCGAGTTATTTGAATTATTCCCTTTTTCCAGTAGATCAGTGCTGGGACTCTACAGACAAGTGTGAAGCAGCAGCGTGTCTGTGATTAATGATCAAACGACCTGAAGGTGTTGGATTCATTGCTCAGCTCTCTCCTGGATTTCTAGAGATGCGAGCAATACTAACAAGAAACAAGTACGTCGGTACCCAAGCCATTTAAAAGGTTAACTCCTTCTGGTGTTGTTGTATAGTTAAAGCACAGTAGATTTATGTTTGATTCCCCTTGTTGCTGCCCAGAAATCAAAAGCCAGATTTTCAGAAACGACTTCAATTGCAACAAGTTGATTTTCAAAAACTAATTTCAATATTAATGAGATAGTAGGAACTGCAGATGCTGGAGAATCTGAGATAACAAGGTGTGACCTATCTCCTCCCTAACTCCCCACGTACACTCACCTTTACTGGCTCCATCCCCGCCTCTTTGACCTGTCTGTCTCCTCTCCACCTATCCTCTCCTCTATCCATCTTCTATCCGCCTCCCCCTCTCTCCCTATTTATTTCAGAATCCCCTTCCCTTCCCCCTTTTCTGAAGAAGGGTCTAGGCCCGAAACGTCAGCTTTCCTGCTCCTATGATGCTGCTTGGCCTGCTGTGTTCATCCAGCCCTGCACCTTGTTGTCTCGGATTCTCCAGCATCTGCAGTTCCTACTATCTCTGAAGAAGTCATTTAGCATGCTTGCTTTCATTGCTCAGATCTTTGAGTTGGGACGGTATGTTGAGATTGTACAGGACATTGGTGAGGCCTCTTCTGGAGTACTGTGTACAGTTCTAGTTGCCCTGCTACAGGAAGTATAATATTAAATTGGAGAGGGTTCAGAAAAGATTTACCAGGATGTTGCTGGGACTGAAGGGTTTGAGTTATAAGGAGAGGCTGGATAAACTGGGACTTTATTCACTGGACCATTAAATAGAATGCAACACATACCTGATGTGATGCTATCATTCACTGATTCTGTGTGATTGCTAAAGTCTTTCTCAGTCTACACAAAGATCATGCATCAAATGCTACCTCTTCCTTTCTAATGTTAAGCGTTTCTCTCACTTATGTTTCAGTTAAGTCATTGCTGTGATTCATTTTTAGTGGGATACAAATGAACAGAGTAACACATGCTATTTCTTTAGCAGCTTGCTGGACGCAAACTGGAGACAGCACCATGTTTTTGATGAATGCATTTGAAGGTCACACAATTTTTTTTTGACACAAAGAAAGCAATGAAAAACAGGGGAATGGTTCACATTTTTCATAGCCACTGGATATCTCATAGCACTCTGCAACCACCACAGTACATTTTGAAGTGTACTCACTGCCACGATGATAGGAAACACAGCAGGCCAAATGTGCACACAGCAAGATCCCACAATCAGGAATGTAATGATGACCAGGTAATCTGACTTTATTGAGGATCAACTATGCCAGGAAACTCCATAGATGCTGCCAGACCTGTTGAGTTTCTCCTACACTTCCTGTTTTATATTTCAGATTTCTAGCAATCACAGGTATTTTGCTGTTGTCAGGGATAACTCCGCTGCTCCTCTTCAAAATAATAGATTTTTGGTATCCATTGTAACATCAGAATTGATAAGTGGGCATTCTTGGCAGAAAAGAGTTTTAGTGAAACCTACTAATCTTTATTAACACTGTACACAGGAGAGGCTTAAGCAAGGCACCTCTAGAACTTTCTACACTCAGGTTCCAGTTCCACGTGACCACAATGTCTACCCAAGAGGTCAGATGAAGCCTCGTTTAAACATCTCATCTGGAAAATGCAATCTCCAATGGTGCAGCACTATATCAGAGCGTCAGTCTTGACTTTGTACTCAGGTCCTGGAGTGAGGCTTGATCTCCAATATTTTGCAGCAGGAGTGCTCCAGCTGGAAGGCACAGGTGACACAAGGGTTGTAAAATGGTCTATTCTTACATAAACAAAACATATATTTACAACAGTAAATAAATTGTACTGATATTCTAAGTGCCTTTCCAACTTATTGTTTGATCACTGTACTCACTTCAGAAGTGAAAACTAGACCATACGTTACATTTCTTGAACCTTTCCTCACCTTGAGCTCCAACCTCTCTAAACCATGTTCTCCCCAAGAGCTCCAAACACACAAACCTGTACTTTGACTTCCTCTGTGCTGACTGTACCATCTCTTACTTTTAAATTGTCCACAATGAGAGGTCTACAGCATCGTCTTCCAGGCAGCTACCGGTCATTGGGGGGGAGAGCAGTGTCATGACAATGTTGCTGGACTGGAGGCTCAGGTTAATGTTCCTGGGGTGTAGGTTAAATCTCCACCAAAGCAGCTGGTGGAATTTAAATTCAATTCATGAAACCTGGAATTATAAGTTAATTTCCACTGTGCAATCATGATAGGTCCTGCTGTTTGCAAAGCATATATTCCCATAAACAGTGACTTTGGCAGACTGCAGACACAGTGCAAGTCACACATGTAGAGCACATGCTCTAGTCCTGGAAGTAAGTTTTATTTTAATCACTCTTCTTTAAAACCACAGATAAGCAAAGATCAGAATGGCAGTGGCCAAGGAGCTGTACCGTAATTCTGTGCAAATATGCAAATTCACGAAGGGCAGGCAGACTTGATGGCACCATTGACTGGTATAAAAACCCATCTGGTTCACTGGTTCCTTTTAGGGAACGAAATATGCCCTCCTTGCCTGGTCTGGCCTACGCGTGGCTCAAGACCCACAGTAATGTTAAATGACATTAAATGACCTGTCCTCTGACATGGTCTAAGCAAAGCCATCTCAGTCAAGGGCAATGAGGAAATGGGAAACAAATGCTATCCTTTCCACTGACACTCACATTCGATCAAAACATTAAAAACTTTCCTCCTACAAACACTCCAACCCTGATGCGATCCAACCCTCCATAAAACCTTTGTTTCCGCAGAGGGTGGTGGGTGTCTGGAATTCGCCGCCTGAGCTGGTTGTGGAGGCAGACACCCTAAACTCTTTGAAAAACGACCTGGATCTGCACCTTAAGAGCTGTAAGCTGCAGGGCTATGGGCCATGTGCTGGAAGATGGGATTGGAAAGGGCATCGGGATGTCTTTGTTTCAACACAAACCCAACTTTTGTTTTGTTCACTCATGGGATGAGGGCATCGCTGGCTAGGACAGCATTTATTGCCTGTCCCTAATTGCCCAGAGGGCAGTTAAGAGTCAACCACATTGCTGTGGGTCTGGAGTCACATGTCGACCAGACCGGGTAAGGTTGGCAGTTTCCTTCCCTAAAGGACATTAGTGAACCAGATGGGTTTTTCTGACAATCAACAACGGATTCATGGTCATCATTAGAACCTTAACTCCAGATTTATATTGAATTGAAATTCCACCATCCGCCATGGCAGGATACAAAACCAAGTCCCCACAACATTACCTGGGTCTCTGAATTAACAGTCCAGCGATAATACCGCTAGGCCATGGCCTCCCCCACTAAATGGCCCCCTATGGTACCATTTCTATGGTACTGATGCATGATCTACCTCATCTTCCCTCAAAACTTATTCCATCCTCGATGATCACCTGGAGGATGGGTGCCTTGACCATTCAAAAGAAAAGCTCAAAAAGCTTGCAAAAGGTGGTAATTTCCAGAGACTGGGAATCCCAATCTCCTAGCTGCGATGCTCTTTGGGGATGTGAAAATGGCCAAGTTGAGTGTATACTTTCGGTAGTCCCCTCTGCTCTTGTGAGGAAGTCTTTGCATGACAACAGCTTAGTTTAAACAAAAGCCCCACATCCAGCGACTGAGCAGAGCAGTTTCCAAGAATAGATATTGCATCAGTCCCCTTCCACGAAAGCCCAGAACATGACCTCAAACACAAAGGGAGCTCATTTAATGGCTCAGTCATGGAGGGCTGACTCATTGAAATGGTTACACAGTGGTTTGTAACTATGAAGGGTGGTGTGTTTATTGTTGAATTTGCTGTATCACTTTGATGAATCTGCATTTGTACTTTTGCCCAAGATGTTGGATAAGGCAGACATGACATGGGAACTCTAGGATTAATCATATGAGAAAGAAAATGAATGTAACCTTCAGATACAAATGGAGGGGAATGTAATTATTGGAAGCTCGCTGTTGTGAACGTATACCCACTCTGATTTTCATTCAGTGTATGTAGAACAGATTTTGCTTCGTGTTTTTTGCACCGTATTTCAACTACAAAACAGAGCAGAATGTAGTTAGTTATAGATGAGAGCACACTTTCAGATTAGTGCTTCTCTCTCTCTCTTCTTCCTTGACCTCTGAGGTCTGCCCAGGGAGACAGCCGCTCCAACCTGGACTGCTGATTAGCTCAGTAAACCCTGCGAAGTTCCTGAGAAATCTTTTGTCGCAACAAGATGACCTCTTGACCTGATCGAGAAGGGAAAAGAGAATGCCAGCTGCCACTTCCAGTGATTTATGCCTGTGATCCAGTGTTGGAGACAGGTCAAAGACTCCAACCAGCTTCCAGCAATTCAGTCAGAATTAAGCCCTGTAATTTCCTCAATCTGCAGCCTCAGACGTGTTTCTTCAGAGATTCTCTACAATTTCCACTGGAAATCAAAGAGCTCTTGCTTCCTGATTCATCTGGTTAGTTTTAGCTCAATCACCATTTAACATAAAACCAACAAGTTTGTCTAAAAATGGCAACGGAATGTCAGCACCACTAAGGACTGCCTTTATTTCAGCATTGAGGGGAGGCCATTCGGCCTCTCTGAAGGAGTTCTCTGATTAGTCCAGTTCCCCTGTACATTCCCACACCCCCTCCCCAAAGCCCCACAAATTTCTTCTCTTCTAGTGTTTTTTCACTTCTCTTTTTACAGTTATTATTGAACCTGCTTCCATCATCTTTTCAAAACAGCACATTCCACGTCAGTATAACTCACTGTTAACAAAAGAAAGCCTCTCTTCAGTGGCTCGGTGGCTCAATGGTTAGCACTGCCACCTCACAGTGTTAGGGACCTGGGTTCAATTCCAGTCTCAGGTGACTATCTGTGTGGAGTTTGCACATTCTCCCCATGTCTGCGTGGGTTTCCTCCACGTGCTCTGGTTTCCTCCCACAGTCCAAAGATGTGCAGGTTAGGGTGGATTGGCTATGTGAAATTGCCCATATTGTGTAGGCCAGGTGGATTAGCCACAGGAAATGCAGGATTGTAGGGTAGGGGAGTGGATCTTCAGAGGGTCTCTTAGGACTTAATGGGCTGAGTGGCCTGCTTTCATACTGTCAGGATTCTATGAAGTGCCTTTTGGATATGTTGC
Source organism: Rhincodon typus (assembly GCF_021869965.1). Classification (NCBI taxonomy): domain Eukaryota; kingdom Metazoa; phylum Chordata; class Chondrichthyes; order Orectolobiformes; family Rhincodontidae; genus Rhincodon; species Rhincodon typus. Next base: position 18,180 of record NW_025968916.1, read on the forward strand.
CAAATACCTCAAGTTGGTATCTTCTGGTTATTCAACACGGTCCTCTGGCCCCTTACTCACTTTATTGCAACCCTTCATAATTTTTAATTAGTGCTCCACACTTCAGTTGCTCAGAAGACTTATATGCACCGAACAATCCAAAAATTGCCAGTTTTTCTCGTGCTGATAATCACTTAGCACTGCAAGAACTCCTTTTTTTTGTGTATTATACAGGAGGTTTGAATTCACCCCACCAGTCAGGGAGCATGTAGCATCGGGTTCAACACTGATTTTACATCCGCCCAACTCCTGATTTACGTCTCCATTTGGACTGGGAGTTCCACCCAATCTCATGGGCTACCCACCCAGTGATTTAGACTAAAATTACTCCCAATTAAGTAAGATGTGAAAATGTTGTGTTTGTGCAGAAGGTTATATTTAATCCGTGGTCTGCACTACATTATGTAAACTCAGCCAATGCAGAAGTGGATGGAATGCTAAAGCTGGGTTTAGTGCCTTTGGAGGGGAAATAAAGTGCTCCTGATGCCACATTTGTGACCCACTGATCCAGGCTGGCAGTGTAGGCATTACATAAGGCCTGGATATCTTGCCAGCGAATAATCTTCAATTTGTGGCTCCTCCCCACCAAAACCCAGCCCGCTCTGCCCATGGGGCTTTGCTTTCAGAGGTGAGGAGATAAAATACCAGGGATGCTTGTCCCACTAGGTTTCTCCACAATGTGAGCCATCCTCCACAATA
>NW_025968917.1:0-1958 GCF_021869965.1 Rhincodon typus
AGATTCTCCAGCATCTGCAGTTCCTACTATCTCAAACTAATCTTCCTTTCTGTTTTGTTTTGACAGCATCACATTGGTAAATTGTTCTGATCTCTCTACCTTAGTTTTTCCAGTTTTGGATTACTTATTACTCTCTTACATGCACACACACACCCTCTTTCAAGCATGTGCACGCGCGTGCACACACACACACACACACACAAACGTATAGGATGAATCGCTTCATCCAAGGTGTTTATTTGCAGATACATTCCATTTTGTTGAAGAAACACACAATTTGTAGTCACAGTCAGTATGGCATTTTATAAATTCCTGCTTTCAGAATAAAATCAGCCTGATTCGTAGAACAGTACAGCACAGTACAGGCCCTTCGGTCCACGATGTTGTGCCAAACTTTTACCCTAAACCTTCACCCCTACCTTATACTATCTATATGCCTAATAGCCGCTTAAATGCCCTTAACGAGGCCGACTCCACTACCCTAACCGGCAATGCATTCCACATCCCGACCGTTCTCGGAGTAAAGAACCTACCTCTGACGTTGCCCCTATATCTACCTCCGCTCGCTTTAAAACTACGCCCCCTCGTAATAGCTACCTCCACCCTAGGAAAAAGTCTCTGGCTGTCCACTCTATGTACACCTCTATCAAGTCACCTCTCATTCTTTGTCGTTCTAAAGAGAAAAGCCCTAGCTCTCTCAACCTTTCCTCGTAAGGCCTTCCCTCCATTCCAGGCAACATCCTGGTAAATCTCCTCTGCACCTTTTCCAACGCTTCCACATCTTTCCTGTAATAAGGCGACCAGAACTGGACACAATACTCCAGATGTGGCCAAACCAGGCTTTTGTACAGCTGGAGCATAACTTCACGGCTCTTGAACTCAATCCCTCTATTAATGAAAGCTAACACACCATACAGCTTCTGAACAACTCTATCCACCTGGGTGACAGCTTTCAGGGAACTGTGGACATGAACCCCAAGATCCCTCTGCTTTTCCACACTGCCAAGAATCTTTCCTTTAACCTTGTATTCTGCTTTCAAGTTTGTCCTTCCAAAATGAATCACCTCACACTTTTCAGGGTTAAACTCCATCTGCCATTTCTCAGCCCAGCTCTGCATCCTATCCATGTCCCTTTGTAACCTAGAACAGTCCTCCGCACTATCCACAACTCGACCCATCTTCGTATCGTCAATTTAAAGCTGAGACAGATTCTGGACAATTCAGTGTCTGACTGAGATGTCACCTTTTGAATGTTCCTATCTGTTTGGAGTTTGGAAAGTTAGGCAGACACCAATGAAACCTTTAATTATCTCTGGGCAATGACTTGAAACAGATTCTGGAATTTGCATCTTAATTGAATCTTGCATCTCCTTTCTAACAGAGTTCTCCATGTCCTGCTTCTGCAATTTCTAGAATGCAGGAATGTATGAATGATTAAAGATAATTAAAGTTAATTGTCAGTCATTAAGTAGTGCATTCTCCATGACAATCCTCCACCAAATACAGTCAACTTGCCCATTGAGCACTCTCCTCTCATGCAGTATAAATGCGGTTTTCCCTTTAATTTGTTATCCTTATGGATTATCTTCAAATGTGAAGATAAAAAGCTTTGACAAAGTGTCATTTTTCAACAATACTAAAGAGTCAAGCAACTTGTATGCAACAAATGTTAGGTTTAAGTTAAAAAGATAATCCCAGAAATTAAATACTTATATTCTTATTTATTCATAGCACGTGATCATCATGGCAAGGCCAGCATTTATTTAACAATGACTCATTTATGACCCACTCAAACTCTGCCTTATTATTAAATGAATAATCTATTACAACAATCATGGGGCTTCAATATGCAGGTGGATTGGGAAAAATCAAGAGACAACAAGGTGCAGGGCTGGATGAACACAGCAGGCCAAGCAGCATCATAGGAGCAGAGAGGCTGACGTTTTGGGCCTAGACCC
>NW_025968917.1:2458-3951 GCF_021869965.1 Rhincodon typus
GGGGGGGGGGGGGGGGGGGGGGGGGGGGGGGGGGGGGGGTGGTGCTGCTCACTGAAGCCGGTTAACATGTGGCTATGTTCCAGGAGCGGGCGGAGCCCCGCCTGAAGATGCCGCTTTGCCGCTGATTGTCCCGGTCCCTGCCCCGGACAGTGCCATGGCCCGACCCCCGTGGAGAAGCTTCAGCTCCTTCCTGCGGGGAGGACATGCCTCCTCCGTGGATACCGCAGGCCTGGCTCTCCCCGAGGCCATCGGCGAGGAAGATGAAGACGAACTGCCAACTTTGAGCGGTGCCAACAAACTGCGGATGGTGTTCCGGGACGAGGCGGCGGTTTGTAACGGAGCCGGGGCCGATCCTAACCCCGAGCCGGGAGCGGGGCTCCCGGAGGAATTCCCGCAGGACACGGGAGCTAACGAGCAGAAATGCCATCGCTGCAGCAAGACCTCCGAATCGGTTCGCCAAAAGACCGTGAAAAGAAAATTGTGGATCGCGATGACTCTGTATATTGTGTTTACTGCTGGGGAATTCATAGGTAGGTACTGCACACCCGGAGTGAAACAAATTCAGGAGCATGTTTATCACTGGGTAGTAATAGTCAGGGAGAGGAGAGGGGGTTCAAATATCTTATATTTCACCTTTTTATATTTAACAGTTTTATTTTAATCAGATGAAGAATAGGACATGAAGGATTTTGCAGAGAGAATTCCAAAAGGTGTATGTGGCTGACAGTTTCTGTACAGTGAATAGGGACAAGGAAATGTCAGAGAATTTGGTTAAGAAATCAAACTGGCACTTTGGAGGCAATTTCAGAAATGCAACAAGAAGTTGGAATCAGATATAGGGGAAGTTATAATAGGGAACAAAGAGATGGCCAGACAAATAAATACATACTTCACAAGTGAAGTCACAAATGCCCCAAAAGTGTTGGGGAACACAGTGAGAGGTACAAACAAAAGGAAATCAGTATTAGCTGGGAAATGGTGTTGAGGAAATCGATGGGATTGAAGGTCTATAAATCCACATGGCCCAATAATCTACATCCCACAGTCCTTAAGGAGTTGGTCCTACAATCAGTTGATACATTTGTGGTCATCTTCAAGATTCAATAGACTCAGGAATAGTTACTACAAGATTGGAGCAGAACCAATGTAACACCGCTATTTAAGAAGGAAGGCAGAGAGAAAACCGGGAATTATAGACCAGGCAGCTTGATGTTGGCAGTGAGGAAAATGCCAGAGTCTGAGATAAAAGATTCAATTGCTGTGCATTTGGAAAACAGTGAGAGAATTAGACAGAATCAGCAAGATTTACAAAAGGGAAATCATGCTTGACAAACCTACTGAAATTCTTCAAGGGTGTAATAAGTAGAGGTGGTGAAGGACAGCCAGTGGATGTCATTTATATGGGCTTTTGTTACAGACACGCATAATAGATGAATGTGTAAAATTAAGCACATGGGATTGGGGGAAATGTACTGAGACTGGTTGCCAGAAAG
>NW_025968917.1:4451-10127 GCF_021869965.1 Rhincodon typus
TGGAATGAGGCTGTTCGGCCAGCAGTGGCAGCACTTGCTCTTTAAAGAGACATGATTACTTGGTGCCAGCACTCTGCTTTAAACCTGAACCATGCATGTATTTTTAAATAAATTTCCACTGCCTTCTGGCATCACTAGTGCGAAACTGCCTTCCCTTGATTTACAGGCAGTTCCCTCCACATCGTAATATCCAGCTGTATGAAAAAAGAACTCATTTCATCTCAGACTCTTATACAGATCAATTAAATCTCTGCCTTCTTGTTCCTCATTTACAAGCTGGAACCTTTTGACATCACCTACTCAGTCCAGCCCTCTCATTGTTTCAAAATCCTCTGGCAGATCAGTACACCTCCTTCTCCCATGAAGAACAGCCCCAACATAGAGCCACAGAGTTAAAGAGGTCCATCTCACAGAGAAAAGTCCCCCATACACAACTTTTGCGCCCGTCAATAACAAGCATCTAGGATTTCTAAACCAATTTTGCAGCACTCGACTTGCTGCTTGGTATGCATTGGCTTCACAAGAGTCCACAATAATACTACCTAAATGTTATTAAATGTATTGCCTCTACAACCCCTACAAGCAGTGTGTTCCTGGTTACCACCATTGTCTGAGTTCTTTGAGATGGTGACCAAACAGGTGGATGAGGGTAAAGCGGTTGATGTGGTGTACATGGGTTTCAGTAAAGCGTTTGATAAGGTTCCCCATGGTAGGCTATTGCAGAAAATACGGAGGCATGGGATTGAGGGTGATTTAGCGGTTTGGATCAGAAATTGGCAAGCTGTAAGAAGACAGAGGGTGGTGGTTGATGGGAAATGTTCATCCTGGAGTTCAGTTACCAGTGGTGTACCTCAAGGATCTGTTTTGAGGCCACTGCTGTTTGTCATTTTTATAAATGACCTGGATGAGGGCGTAGAAGGATGGGTTTGTAAATTTGCGGATGACACCAAAGTTGGTGGAGTTGTGGATAGTGCGGAAGGATGTTGCAGGTTACAGAGGGACATAGATAAGCTGCAGAGCTGGGCTGAGAGGTGGCAAATGGAGTTTAATGCGGAAAAGTGTGAGGTGATTCACTTTGGAAGGAGAAACAGGAATACAGAGTACTGGGCTAATGGTAAGATTCTTGGTAGTGTGGATGCGCAGAAAGATCTCGGTGTCCATGTGCATAGATCACTGAAAGTTGCCACCCAGGTTGATAGCGTTGTTAAGAAGGCGTACAGTATGTTAGGTTTTATTGGTAGAGGGATTGAGTATCGGAGCCATGAGGTCATGTTGCAGCTGTACAAAATTCTGATACAGCCGCACTTGGAGTATTGCATACAGTTCTGGTCACCGCATTATCGGAAGGATGTGGAAGCATTGGAAAGGGTGCAGAGGAGATTTACCAGGATGTTGCCTGGTATGGAGGGAAGGTCTTATGAGGAAAGGCTGAGGGTCTTGAGGCTGTTTTCGTTAGAGAGAAGAAGGTTAAGAGGTGATTTGATAGAGACATACAAGATGATCAGAGGATTAGATAGGGTGGACAGTGGGAGCCTTTTTTCCTCAGATGGTGATGGCGAGCACGAGGGGACATAGCTTTAAATTGAGGGGTGATAGATATAGGACAGATGTCAGAGGTAGGTTCTTTACTCAGAGAGTAGTAAGGGCGTGGAATGCCTTGCCTGCAAAAATAGTTGACTCGCCAACTTTAAGGGCATTTAAATGGTCATTGGATAAACATATGGATGATAATAGAATAGAGTAGGTTAGATGGGCTTCAGATTGGTTTCACAGGTCGGCGCAACATCGAGGGCCGAAGGGCCTGTACTGCGCTGTAATGTTCTATGTTCTATGTTCTATGTTCTAAAATATTTCACTCATATCCCTTCTCCCTCTCCCACCCTTTTCCTAAATGTTATGGCCCTCGTCAGTGATCCCGCCACCTCGGGGAAGAGTTCATTTCTCTTTAGCCCATCGATGCTCCTCATAATTTTTAGCATTTCGATCATTTCCTCACTCAGTCTCCTCTGCTCCAAGGAAAACAATCCCAGTCTGTCCAAACTCAATTCATAACCAAAGTATTCCATCCCAGCAACAAACTGTTAAATCACGTCTGCACCCTTGGAAGTACAGTGCCCTGTCTGCATGTTCTGTCATTTAAGAATATCCTCTTCCCTATTTGTCACCCACTTTTTCTTAAACAACATACACAATCCTAGGATAGCTTTTTTTCAGACAAAACACAAATAACTCTAAATGATGGAAATCAGAAACAAAGACAGAAATTGCTGGAAATACTACGCAGGTCTGGCAACATCTCTGAAGAGAAAACAGAATTACTTGTTAGGGATCAGTCCAGGAAATTCGATGTTTATAATATTCATATATCAATGATTTGGATGAAAATGTCACTGGACTGACAAATAGTTTTGCAGACGACAACAAAGTTGGTGAAGTTGCGGATGGTCATAAAGATTGTCAAAGGATACAGCAGCACATGGGTCAGTTGGAAAGTTGGGCAGAGAACTGGCAGATGGAATGTCGCCCGGATCAGTGTGAGGTGATGCATTTTTGGAGATGAAATGAAACAGGAAACTATGTATTAATTGTCAAGCCCAATCGAACATTGATATGCAGAGAAATCTTGGGCTCCACGTCGTATTGTCCCGAATGCGACAACACAAATGGATAAAGCAGTGAAGAAGACGAATGGAACGAGTCTTCATTAGTTGAAGTATTGAATATCAAAGTTGGAAAGCAATGTTGCAGTTCTATAATGCTTTGCTAAAATCACATTTGGAGTGTTGTGTGCAGTTCTGGTCGCCAAATGATAGGAAGGATATGGAGGCTTTGGGGAGTATGCAAAAGAGTTTGACGAGGACGCCTGGAATGGAATGCATTTGCTGCGAGGAAACTTTATACAAACTTTGATTGTTTTCACTGGAGTGTCAGAGGGTGATGGGCAATCTGATTCAATTATAGCGGACTATGAGAGGCATGGATAAGGGGGACAGTTAGAGTCCTTATTCTCACCCAGTATGGAAATGTTAAATTTTGGAGGGAGACACGAGGTTGAGGTTAGACATTGAGTGTTTAAACGAGCTGGAGTCATCGAGTCATACAGCATGGAAACAGTCACTTCAGCCCAACTCGTCCATTTCGAACAAGTTTCCCAAAATAACCTAATCCCACTTTCCTGCGTTTGGCCCATATTCCTCTATTCCCTTCCTATTCGTGTAATTGTCCAAATGACTTCATCATGTTCCAACTGTATCTGCACCTACCACATCCTTTTTAAATCTGTCTCTTCTCTCCTTCAAAATATGCTATCTAGTTTTGTACTCCCTTATCGTGGAGAAAAGACCTTTGCTATTCACTTTAACAATTCCCTTCATGCTTGCATCAAGCTCTCTAAGGCACCCATTAACCTCCAATGCTGTACTGAAAAAGTCTCAGCCGACCAGCATCTCCTTTTCACTCAAATCCTCCATCCTGGCAAATCTTTTCTGAGTCAGCACCAATGTAATAATATCATTCCTATAGCACGGTGATCAGAAATAGCCTCATCAACATCCTGTACAACCTCAACATGACATCCCAACTCCTCAACTCAATGGTCTGAGCAATAAAGGCGGACGTGTTAAATGTCTTATTAAACGCCCTATCGAAGAGTGATGCAACTTTCAAAGAAGTATCTACCTGAATCCCAAGTTCTCTTCTCATTTATATAAATGATTTTGATGAAGGCATTATTAGTATGAATGCAGATGACACCAACTTTGGTGGTATAGTAGACAGTAAAGAATGTTTTCAAAGATGACAAAGGCAATTTGATCAACTGGGTCAATGGGCTTAAAAATGACAGGTGAACTTCATTTGGTATCAATGCAAGGTATTGCATTTTGGTACAAAACATATGGGTGCACAAACTTATACAAATAATGGTACGGCCTTGGATAGTGGTTCAGATACATAATTATTTGAAGTTTGCGTCACAGGTAGATAGGGGAGATGGAAGGCATTTCGCACACTTGTCTTCATTGCTCAGTTTTTTGAGATGGGTGTTGGGATGTCATGTGACGTTATACAGGACGTTGGTGAGGCTTCTTCTTGAGTAGTGTGTCCAGTTCTGGTCGTCCAGTTATAATAAGGATAATGGTGAGCTGGAGAGGGTTTAGAAGAGATTTACTGAGATGTTGCCAGGATTGAATTAGAAATATAAGCTGGAGAGTCTGGGACTTTTTAAACTGTATTATAAGATGTTGAGAAGCGGTGTTATAGAGGTTCATTAATCATGATTAATATAGATAGTTTTAATGGTAGGTAACCTTTCCCTTCGAAGGGGTACTCCAAGACGAGGGGGATACATTTTTCAGGTGCGATGAAGCGAAAAGATACGAGGGACAGTTTTTGCACAGAGGGTAGTTCGCCTGTGGCATGAACTTCCTGAGGAAATAGTGGATGTGGTCACAATTACAATGTATAAAAGACATTTGGATGAATACATGGAGATGATGGAATTTACTTCAGACAACTGTCAGATGATGCACATGGTAGGTCAGACACAAGGGGAAAATGATTTGTAAAGGACACGGATTGAAATAAAATATTTGATAAAGACCCTCACTGTCGGCTTGCGCAGAAATTTAAGTAATATGGAATCCATGGTGATTTTCAAAGCTGCATACAAAATTGACTTGAAATGTTTGGAAGCATATGGGCCAGGAGCAGGCAGGTGGGACTCGTGTAAATTGGAATTATGTTTGGCATGGACTGGTTGAACAGAAGGGAGTGTTTCCATTCTGTGTGGCTCTATGATTCTGTGGCTATCCATTAACTGTACTCATCACAAAGTTCAATAGGTGGCTCCAATGTGCTGGCACGGGAGTTGATAGGAGCAGAAATGACAGCAACGTGTTCGAGGCATTCAGGCAGACACATGAACAAGCATGCAATAGGGAATATGGAACATGTTCAAGGCATGAAAATACCTGCCATTGACAAAGGCAGAAGAGGGAAAATCACATTAAGTAGGAGCAAGGAGCAAGAGTTGGGAAATAGACAGAGTAATACATTGAGGCCTGATGTCACCAAACGGTATGATCTTAACAGAGAACAGAGAAGTGTAGAGCACAGGAATTGGCTTTTCAGCCCAACGTGTCTGTGCCAACCATAATGTTATTCTAAATGACTCCTATCTGGCTGCATATGGTCCACATCCTGCTATTCTCTGCCTTATCCTGCATCTGTCTAAATGCCTTTAAAACGTTGCTCGCATATCTGCTCACGCCAGCTCCCCTGACAGCACATTACAAGTACCGACTACCTACTGTGTGAAAACACTTTTCTCACACATCTCCTTTGAACTTTATGCCTCTCAACCTAAACCTATGCCGTTAGTATTTGACATTTCCACCCTGTGGAGATTCCGACTATCCTCTTTATCCATGACTCTAATAATTTTAAACGTTCTAATCACATCGACTTCTTCGCTTCTGATGCTCTAAATCAACAATCCAAGTTTGTCCAACATCTCCTGATAGCTAATACACTCCAGTCTACCCAACATTCTGCTGAAACACTTCCACATTCTCTGCAAAACCTCCATATCCTTCCTATCGTCCAATGACCAGAAACATGCACGGAACTTCAAATTTGGCCTGATCAAACTCTTGTACATTTGCAATTTCTCTTGCC
>NW_025968917.1:10627-16004 GCF_021869965.1 Rhincodon typus
CTGGCGTGAGCAGATATGCGAGCAACGTTTTAAAGGCATTTAGACAGATGCAGGATAAGGCAGAGAATAGCAGGATGTGGACCATATGCAGGCAGTTAGGAGTCATTTAGAATAACATTATGGTTGGCACAGACATGTTGGGCTGAAAAGCCAATTCCTGTGCTCTACACTTCTCTGTTCTACGTTAGGATCATACCGTTTTATGACATCAGGCCTCAATGTATTACTCTGTCTATTTCCCAACTCTTGCTCCTTGCTCCTACTTAATGTGATTTTCCCTCTTCTGCCTCTGTCAATGGCAGGTATTTTCATGCCTTGAACATGTTCCATATTCCCTATTGCATGCTTGTTCTTGTGTCTGTCTAAATGCCTCGAACACGTTGCTGTCATTTCTGCTCCTCTCAACTCCCGTGCCAGCACATTGGAGCCACCTACTGACCTTTGTGATGAGTACAGTTAATGGATAGCCACAGAATCATAGAGCCACACAGAATGGAAACACCTCCTTCTCTTCAAACAGTCCATGCCAAACATAATTCCAATTTACACTAGTCCCACCTGCCTGCTCCTGGCCCATATGCTTCCAAACATTTCAAGTCAATTTTGTATGCAGCTTTGAAAATCACCATGGATTCCATATTACTTAAATTTCTGCGCAAGCCGACAGTGAGTGTCTTTACCAAATATTTTATTTCAATCCGTGTCCTTTACAAATCATTTTCCCCTTGTGTCTGACCTACCATGTGCATCATCTGACAGTTGTCTGAAGTAAATTCCATCATCTCCATGTATTCATCCAAATGTCTTTTATACATTGTAATTGTGACCACATCCACTATTTCCTCAGGAAGTTCATGCCACAGGCGAACTACCCTCTGTGCAAAAACTGTCCCTCATATCTTTTCGCTTGATCGCACCTGAAAAATGTATCCCCCTCGTCTTGGAGTACCCCTTCGAAGGGAAAGGTTACCGACCATTAAAACTATCTATATTAATCATGATTAATGAACCTCTATAACACCGCTTCTCAAAATCTTATAATACAGTTTAAAAAGTCCCAGCCTCTCCAGCTTATATTTCTAATTCAATCCTCGCAACATCTCAGTAAATCTCTTCTAAACCCTCTCCAGCTCACCATTATCCTTATTATAACTGGGCGACCAGAACTGGACACACTACTCAAGAAGAAGCCTCACCAACGTCCTGTATAACGTCACATGACATCCCAACACCCATCTCAAAAAACTGAGCAATGAAGACAAGTGTGCTAAATGCCTTCCATCTACCCTATCTACCTGTGACGCAAACTTCAAATAATTGTGTATCTGAACCACTATCCAAGGCCGTACCATTATTTGTATAAGTTTGTACACCCATATGTTTTGTACCAAAATGCAATACCTTGCATTGATACCAAATGAAGTTCACCTGTCATTTTTAAGCCCATTGACCCAGTTGATGAAATTGCCTTTGTCATCTTTGAAAATATTCTTTGCTGTCTACTATACCACCAAAGTTGGTGTCATCTGCATTCATACTAATAATGCCTTCATCAAAATCATTTATATCAATGAGAAGAGAACTTGGGATTCAGGTAGATACTTCTTTGAAAGTTGCATCACTCTTCGATAGGGCGTTTAATAAGATATTTAACACTTCCGCCTTTATTGCTCAGACCATTGAGTTGAGGAGTTGGGATGTCATGTTGAGGTTGTACAGGATGTTGATGAGGCTATTTCTGATCACCGTGCTATAGGAATGATATTATTACATTGGTGATGACTCACAAAAGATTTGCGAGGATGGAGGATTTGAGTGAAAAGGAGATGCTCGTCGGCTGAGACTTTTTCAGTACAGCATTGGAGGTTAATGTGTGCCTTCGAGAGGTTGATGCAAGCATGAAGGGAATTGTTAAAGTGAATAGCAAAGGTCTTTTCTCCACGATAAGGGAGTACAAAACTAGATAGCATATTTTGAAGGAGAGAAGAGACAGATTTAAAAAGGATGTGGGAGGTGCAGATACAGTTGGAACATGATGAAGTCATTTGGACAATTACATGAATAGGAAAGGAATAGAGGAATATGGGCCAAACGCAGGAAAGTGGGATTAGGTTATTTTGGGAAACTTGTTCGAAATGGACGAGTTGGGCTGAAGTGACTGTTTCCATGCTGGATGACTCGATGACTCCAGCTCGTTTAAACACTCAATGTCTAACCTCAACCTCGTGTCTCCCTCCAAAATTTAACATTTCCATATTGGGTGAGAATAAGGACTCTAACTGTCCCCCTTATCCATGCCTCTCATAGTCCGCTATAATTGAATCAGATTGCCCATCACCCTCTGACACTCCAGTGAAAACAATCAAAGTTTGTATAAAGTTTCCTCGGCTCAAATGCATTCCATTCCAGGCGTCCTAGTTAAACTCTTTTGCATACTCCCCAAAGCCTCCACATCCTTCCTATCATTTGGCGACCAGAACTGCACACAACACTCCAAATGTGATTTTAGCAAAGCAGTATAGAACTGCAACATTGCTTTCCAACTTTGATATTCAATACTTCAACTAATGAAGACTCGTTCCATACGTCTTCTTCACTGCTTTATCCATTTGTGTTGTCGCATTCGGGACAATACGACGTGGAGCCCAAGATTTCTCTGCATATCAATGTTCGATTGGGCTTGACAATTAATACATAGTTTCCTGTTTCATTTCATCTCCAAAAATGCATCACCTCACACTGATCCGGGCGACACTCCATCTGCCAGTTCTCTGCCCAACTTTCCAACTGACCCATGTGCTGCTGTATCCTTTGACAATCTTTATGACCATCCGCAACTTCACCAACTTTGTTGTCGTCTGCAAAACTATTTGTCAGTCCAGTGACATTTTCATCCAAATCATTGAGAGATGAATATTATAAACATCGAATGTTCTGGACTGATCCCGAACAAGTAATTCTGTTTTCTCTTCAGAGATGTTGCCAGACCTGCGGAGTATTTCCAGCAATTTCTGTCTTTGTTTCTGATTTCCATCATTTAGAGTTATTTGTGTTTTGTCTGAAAAAAAGCTATCCTAGGATTGTGTATGTTGTTTAAGAAAAAGTGGGTGACAAATAGGGAAGAGGATATTCTTAAATGACAGAACATGCAGACAGGGCACTGTACTTCCAAGGGTGCAGACGTGATTTAACAGTTTGTTGCTGGGATGGAATACTTTGGTTATGAATTGAGTTTGGACAGACTGGGATTGTTTTCCTTGGAGCAGAGGAGACTGAGTGAGGAAATGATCGAAATGCTAAAAATTATGAGGAGCATAGATGGGCTAAAGAGAAATGAACTCTTACCCTAGGTGGCGGGATCACTGACGAGGGCCATAACATTTAGGAAAAGGGTGGGAGAGGTAGAAGGGATATGAGTGAAATATTTTAGAACATAGAACATAGAACATAGAACATTACAGCGCAGTACAGGCCCTTCAGCCCTCGATGTTGCGCCGACCTGTGAAACCAATCTGAAGCCCATCTAACCTACACTATTCTATTATCATCCATATGTTTATCCAATGACCATTTAAATGCCCTTAAAGTTGGCGAGTCAACTATTTTTGCAGGCAAGGCATTCCACGCCCTTACTACTCTCTGAGTAAAGAACCTACCTCTGACATCTGTCCTATATCTATCACCCCTCAATTTAAAGCTATGTCCCCTCGTGCTCGCCATCACCATCTGAGGAAAAAAGGCTCCCACTGTCCACCCTATCTAATCCTCTGATCATCTTGTATGTCTCTATCAAATCACCTCTTAACCTTCTTCTCTCTAACGAAAACAGCCTCAAGACCCTCAGCCTTTCCTCATAAGACCTTCCGTCCATACCAGGCAACATCCTGGTAAATCTCCTCTGCACCCTTTCCAGTGCTTCCACATCCTTCCTATAATGCGGTGACCAGAACTGTACGCAATACTCCAAGTGCGGCCGTACCAGAATTTTGTACAGCTGCAACATGACCTCATGGCTCCGATACTCAATCGCTCTACCAATAAAACCTAACATACTGTACGCCTTCTTAACAACGCTATCAACCTGGGTGGCAACTTTCAGTGATCTATGCACATGGACACCGAGATCTTTCTGCGCATCCACACTACCAAAAATCTTACCATTAGCCCAGTACTCTGTATTCCTGTTTCGCCTTCCAAAGTGAATCACCTCACACTTTTCCGCATTAATCTCCATTTGCCACCTCTCAGCCCAGCTCTGCAGCTCATCTATGTCCCTCTGTAACCTGCAACATCCTTCCGCACTATCCACAACTCCACCAACTTTGGTGTCATCTGCAAATTTACAAACCCATCCTTCTACGCCCTCATCCAGGTCATTTATAAAAATGACAAACAGCAGTGGCCTCAAAACAGATCCTTGAGGTACACCACTAGTAACTGAACTCCAGGATGAACATTTCCCATCAACCACCACCCTCTGTCTTCTTACAGCAAGCCAATTTCTGATCCAAACCGCTAAATCACCCTCAATCCCATGCCTCCGTATTTTCTGCAATAGCCTACCATGGGGAACCTTATCAAACGCTTTACTGAAACCCATATACACCACATCAACCGCTTTACCCTCATCTACTTGTTTGGTCACCTTCTCAAAGAACTCAGACAATGGTGGTAACCAGGAACACACTGCTTGTAGGGGTGGTAGAGGCAATACATTTAATAACATTTCGGTTGTATTATTGTGGACTCTTGTGAAGCCAATGCATACCAAGCAGCAAGCCTAGTGCTGCAAAATTGGTTTAGAAATCCTAGATGCTTGTTATTGATGGGCGCAAAAGTTGTGTATGGGGTCTTTTCTCTGTGAGATGGACCTCTTTAACTCTGTGGCTCTATGTTGGGGCTGTTCTTCATGGGAGAAGGAGGTGTACTGATGTGCCAGAGGATTTTGAAACAATGAGAGGGCTGGACTGAGTAGGTGATGTCAAAAGGTTCCAGCTTGTAAATGAGGAACAAGAAGGCAGAGATTTAATTGATCTGTAAAAGAGGCTAAGATGAAATGAGTGTTTTTTTCATACAGTTGGATATTACGATGTGGAGGGAACTGCCTGTAAATCTAGGGAAGGCAGTTTCGCAGTAGTGATGCCAGAAAGCAGTGGAAATTTATTTAAAAATACATGCATGGTTGCAGGTTTAAAGCAGAGTACTGGCACCAAGTAATCATGTCTGTTTAAAGAGCAAGTGCTGCCACTGCTGGCCCAACAGCCTCATTCCACGCAGTAACACCATTGCGACTCAGTAAATCTTTGATATATAAATTCTCTTCAAATGTTCAGGGTCGTTCTTTGATCCGAGTGCGTGGACTTCAAACTCATTTATT
>NW_025968917.1:16504-18915 GCF_021869965.1 Rhincodon typus
GCTATCAACCTGGGTGGCAACTTTCAGTGATCTATGCACATGGACACCGAGATCTTTCTGCGCATCCACACTACCAAGAATCTTACCATTAGCCCAGTACTCTGTATTCCTGTTTCGCCTTCCAAAGTGAATCACCTCACACTTTTCCGCATTAATCTCCATTTGCCACCTCTCAGCCCAGCTGTGCAGCTCATCTATGTCCCTCTGTAACCTGCAACATCCTTCCGCACTATCCACAACTCCACCAACTTTGGTGTCATCTGCAAATTTACAAACTCATCCTTCTACGCCCTCATCCAGGTCATTTATAAAAATGACAAACAGCAGTGGCCTCAAAACAGATCCTTGAGGTACACCACGAGTAACTGAACTCCAGGATGAACATTTCCCATCAACCACCACCCTCTGTCTTCTTCCAGCAAGCCAATTTCTGATCCAAACCGCTAAATCACCCTCAATCCCATGCCTCCGTATTTTCTGCAATAGCCTACCATGGGGAACCTTATCAAACGCTTTACTGAAACCCATATACACCACATCAACCGCTTTACCCTCATCTACCTGTTTGGTCACCTTCTCAAAGAACTCAGACAATGGTGGTAACCAGGAACACACTGCTTGTAGGGGTGGTAGAGGCAATACATTTAATAACATTTCGGTTGTATTATTGTGGACTCTTGTGAAGCCAATGCATACCAAGCAGCAAGCCTAGTGCTGCAAAATTGGTTTAGAAATCCTAGATGCTTGTTATTGATGGGCGCAAAAGTTGTGTATGGGGGACTTTTCTCTGTGAGATGGACCTCTTGGACTCTGTGGCTCTATGTTGGGGCTGTTCTTCATGGGAGAAGGAGGTGTACTGATCTGCCAGAGGATTTTGAAACAATGAGAGGGCTGGACTGAGTAGGTGATGTCAAAAGGTTCCAGCTTGTAAATGAGGAACAAGAAGGCAGAGATTTAATTGATCTGTAAAAGAGGCTAAGATGAAATGAGTGCTTTTTTCATACAGTTGGATATTACGATGTGGAGGGAACTGCCTGTAAATCTAGGGAAGGCAGTTTCGCAGTAGTGATGCCAGAAGGCAGTGGAAATTTATTTAAAAATACATGCATGGTTCAGGTTTAAAGCAGAGTGCTGGCACCAAGTAATCATGTCTGTTTAAAGAGCAAGTGCTGCCACTGCTGGCCGAACAGCCTCATTCCACGCAGTAACACCACTGCGACTCAGTAATTCTTTGATATTTAAATTCTCTTCAAATATACAGGGTCGTTCTTTGATCCTGGTATGTGGACTTCAAACTCATTTATTCTGATACGGTGAAATTTTGTTTTACACGTTTGTGCTCCTTTAACAACGTTACTGGAATTGTGTATGTAAATTCAGGATGTAAGGTTTTAATAAGTTTACATATTCACAGTTGTTGTGATCTTCGTGTTGAGATATGATGTGACCCGGAACAATAATCAATGGGATTATACGAAGCCTGAATGTTAATTCCAAATTCACTCAAGTTTTTCACCTGTAATTTTTAATTTTAAAGGGGAGACAGGCGACAGAAATTGAGTATAGAATTTACCACGGTGCCAGGTGTTTCCTGTTGATTCAACAGAAAGGCAAGGCGCACAGTGACGGTTCGCTGGTTGTGCAGACTGTGGACTGTTTTCACACACTGAGCCTTCCATAAATTTTGCCGAATTCCAAGGTATAATCTACAGTGAAATATGCTTCCACATGTTTTCAGGGAATACGCCGTGTCTCACCTGTTGCACATCAAGGAGAGGGAATGTCCAGCATTTCCCATGGCAGCACGTCCGTTCGTGCATTTAACTTCTCTCTGAAAGATCAGAATTCCACAGTTACTTGGCAAGTCTCCATCTATCGCAACGCAACCTATATGTGGCCTGAAATTCAGCTGAATATCTATGAAACATTGCTTAGGCAAAGTCACGTAGACAGATAGAGCACATCAAATCAAGTTAAACTGGGATGTTGTTGGTCATGTGAATGAACATCACCGGACACACTAAAGTGGTTCCAGCTTTGGAACCATGGGAATTCAATCAAAATTCTGAGCTGGTTGGAAGTCTGAATTAAGAATAGATAAAGCTGCAGAAGCTCGGGGGATATATGGAGTTAACATTTCCTGTCTATTGACTGTGATTCAGAACTAAAGAGGACTGGATGGTCCTGGTTTGTGTGCTGTTCATCCATGATGCGCGACAGTAAGATGTGGCGAGTGTAACCAGAGCAACACAGATTTATAGTAGAATTGAAGAGATGTGGATTCCAAATCTGTATCAGTGATAAGTGTGACTATTAAAAAGTTACTCATCGAGCCACCAACATTTTCAACCACATCAGTAATGCATATTCCAAGCAACTGAGGTCTTAGCACTGATCCTCGTGGAACAACA
>NW_025968918.1:0-18914 GCF_021869965.1 Rhincodon typus
CAGTTCTGAGGAAGGGTCACCGGACCCGAAACATTAACTCTGTTTTTTCCTTCACAGATGCTGCCGGACCTGCTGAGCTTTTCCAGCAACTTTGTTTTTGTTCCTGATTTACAGCATCCCCAGTTCTTTCGGATTTTATTTACTACATTTACCTTTACTGATTCTGTGGAATTCCACATCACAGAGGGCTGTTGAGGCTTCTGGGTCATTAAGTACATTTTAAGGCTGTGAGATAGACAGATTTTTATTCAGTAAGAGAATCAAGGGGAAAAGGATGGAAGGGGAACTTGAGGGTTATCAGATCAGCCATGAATAGCGAAGCAGACTTGATGGGCTGAATGCCCTACATGTTCTCTTTTGCCTTATGGTCTCAACCCAGGCAACATCCTGATGAATCTCCTCTGCACCCATTCCAGTGCAATCACATCCTTCCTGCAGTGCGGTGGCCTGAACAGTGGGCTAACCAAAGATCTGAACAGCTCAACATAACCTCCCCATGTTAGACAATTTATCCCAGAATGTGAGCATGTCGGTATCTTGCCCCTTACACCATGGGCTCTTATTGTATTCAGCAGCCTCCTGTGTGGTATCTTATCAAAGGCCTTCTGGAAATTCAAAGATCACATCCACTGTCTCCCCGTTGTCTAACTTGTTCATTACTTCTTCAAATGATTCTAACAGAATGATCAGACATGACCACTGCTTGATGAAAATGTGGTGACTTAGCCCCATTTTACCATGCACTTCCAAGTACTCTGCAATCTTGTCCTTAATAATGGACGCAAACTCTAATGATTAACCGAGGTCAGCCTAACCAGCCTATAATTTCCCGTCTTCTGTCTCCCTCTCAGCTTAAACAGGGCTGTTAATATTAGCCATTTTCCTCTCTTCCCTCTCTCCCCCCTCATATGCGTTTTATTCCTTGGGGATGAATTTCTGCTGTGCCTCCCCAATTACCCCAGAAATCCAGCCATTACTACTCCACTGCCTTCCCTGCTCATCTCTCCTTCCAATCAACTCTGACCACTTCCTCCGTCATGTCCTTGTTGCTACGTTTAGTCAATGGTACTATTAAACCTGATTCAGTTTCTCCCTCTCAAACTGCAGAGTAACATTGATCATATTGTGGTCCCTGCCCCCGGGGGCTCTTTCATTTTCAGCTCCCTATTCAATTCTGCCTCATTACACATCCCACAATCAAGGGTTGTTTGTTCCCTGGTGGGTTCTACCACAAGCTGGTCCAAAACAAATCTCACATATATTCCACAAATTCCTTTTCTTGGGATCCGTTATCAATCTGATTTTCTCAGTCCAGTTGCATATTTAAGTCCCCCATGATTACTGTAATAATGCCTTTCTTACATGGCTTTTCTATCTCCAGATTTATTTTCAGGCTTACATCCTGACTACTGCTAGGAGGCTTGTACACAACTCCCACAGGGACTGTCTTTTTTTCCCTTTGCTGTTCCTCAACTCTGCCCACATAGATTCTAGCCTTCTGACCATATATCTGTGATCCATATTCCAGCCATCTTGCTATTGATTTAATTTTATCTCTCACTAACACGATATCCCTGCTCACTCTGTCTATAGGATATATATCCTTGGATATTTATTTCCCTGTCCTGATTCCCTTACAGCCATGTCTCAGTGATACCCACAACATTGTACCCGCCAAATTCAACCTGAACTAAAAGCTCATTTACTTTGTTTCATGTACTGCATGCATTTAAGTGCAACACCCTCAGTGCTGCGTTAACTGTCTCCTTTCTCATACTTGTCCCTTATCTGCTTTGCTTGAAGTTAGATGACTGACCCACTCCATACTCTCTCTTTTTACTTGTTCTGGAAACTTTAATAATCTCTCCCGAGCCCTCCTCCTGTCAACTAGTTTCCAGTCATTGTTACCACACTACTTAACCTTTCTACTTGGATCCTGGTCACTGATCAGTACAGTTGGAGCCCATCCCAATGGTCCAGTTCCTTCTTGTCTCAATTCTGATGCACCATGAAATGGAACCCCTCTTTGCTGCACCACTCCTTTCGTGACATGTTTACTTCTCAAATTGTCGCCCTTCTGTGCCAATTTACACATGGCTCGGGTAATAACCCCAAGTTTATAAAATTTAAGGTCCAGCTCTTTAATTTTATTCCTATTTCCTGATATTCCCTAAACAGGATCTCTTATTTTGTTTTTTGATGAGACTACGGAATATATGCTGTCATTGGTGAAATGCAGTAAGGTGAGTCAATTGAAATAACCACACGTCTTAATTGCAAGTGAATCCTGATACCCATAAAGCGAGTGCATATTTTTGATTGCTATGTGTAAGATACTCTTAAAATAACATTAAAGTTTAAATCTAATGGAATATATTGCTTGGAGAGTCCATCATAGCGAAAATGTCTGCCAAACACATGGTTGAAGAAAACCGGTGCAAAAAGTGTCTGAGTGTTGTCTGATCATTGACAGGAACCCAGGGGGTTGCATGACAGCAAGTTCCTGTTACATGGAGCTCAGGAGACAACAAATGAGCCATGATTTCATTGAATGGTGTAGCAGGTTTTGAAAGGCTGAATGGCTGCATCCAGTTCCTGAATTGTATACCCCTGTGTGTTTGAACAAAAAAACAACTCTTCCCATCTTCATATATTACATACTGAAGGAACTGGCCTTTTCCTGAACCTGGGAATTGTCTGGAACATTATCTGAAACATTCTATAAATGACATCATCCAGAAAATTCTAGAAGTGGCATTCTTCAGAACATTCTATAACCGACATTATTTGTGAACGGCCGAATGTTAGTTAATTGAACAAAAGATCCCGAGAGAAAAGATCCCATTCTAAGGAGAAGGAGACACTGTTTTGAAGTCCCCTCAGACAGTTAAAGGGGCGAATGCGTTTTCCCTCTGTTTATATTTCTTCACGACAGGACCAACCACAATTCAGACTAAAAGACAGAAATTTCTAACTTCCATTTATCTTCAAGAACCTGGGAGAAAATCCTTCAGGACAGCAACGTTTTCACCCTCCATATTAGGAACTGTAAAGAAGTGACCTGCATCTACTCTTGCGTGATCGAGTGCACGAGAATATTCTAGAAACCATCTGTTCTTATGGATGTGTGTCTATGTGCTTGGGGAGGGAGTGTTTCTTCTGATTTACGTCTCATTTTTGTAAGTAATTCAGAACTTACCATTTGATATTTCAGCTCCAATTGTTTCATTAAATCACTGACTACAGTGACACATTTGAAAATCTCAATAGGTCCTCAATCAAACTGGTAACCTTGCCTCCAGGCTGATATATAATTTGTTTGTTTGCCTTCCTCACTGTTAATATAGTGACAATCTTCGTACTGCTTTATAAAGATTGTGGGTTGTCTCCATGTGTCGGGCGTTACCCGGTGGACATGGCAGTGGCGGATCTACTGGTCATTATCCTCGACCTGATATTGAGACACATTCTGATTTTTTATTGGGAACAATTTTATTTCCTGTTCTCCATCTGTGTGTGTAATATCCATGCTGCCCTGCTTTATGCAGACACTGACTGTTCTGTCTAGTTCACCGTTACTTTCACCTTGGATAGATTTGTGGTCATTTGTTGCCAGAAGCTGACAAGTAAATATTCCAGGGAGAAAACGGCGGCTATGTTTCTCGGAACAGTGACTGTGCTGAGCTGCTTAAAGAACATTTTCTAGTATTTATGTTCACAGGTTGGTATTGGATGGCAAACTCCCCCTGTTTTTGTGAAGTAGCAATTGGTGTTTCTTTCTCATTTGGGTCACAATCAAGTTCCTCCACCTCATTCTAACACCGAACTCCTCCATTTTTCCTGATTCTGCTGCTCAATGTTTTCACTATCAGACACATTTTAGTGACCAGCCAAGTCCGCAGGAGACCCGGAGCTCAGAGAAGTGGAGAGATTCAGAGATACACAGAAATGAAGAGCCAGAAAATGTTGATCATTTCAAGTGGATCAAATGTTGATCATTTTCCTGTTTGTGATCTCGGGTAATTTCATCCTGTTATGGTCAACATTAATGTTGTTTTCCATATGGAGATGGATGGTTGATTTGGGGTATCAGTCTGTGTCTCTACATAGTTTTGTGCAGGAATTGGGCTTCATGCTGCAGCTCCTCAGCTGGTGCACAAACACTGCGATTTATACTGTGACCCCAGGCTAAGTTCAGACACCAGCTGAAGAATGTGTTGAAATATCCCTTTACTCAAATCAATCAATCAAATTCACTCATTAATCAATCCATTGAGAAGTTTTATCATTTCAAGACAAATGTTCAGCAATGAAGCAGCCTGTCGCTATGGTAACCGACTGAGGGTGGTGCTGGTTTGTGCAACCTTATCCCACAGGTTGCAGGGATACATTTCAATGTTTCAACTCAGGGGTCAGTGAGAAAAGGCACCATTCCACTGTCTGTATCCATAACTTCAACTTGTAATCAATAAACAAAAATTAAAAAGCACCAAGAAGCAAACTTTCCAATTGTTTGTCTTTGTGCTGAAGAAGCTGAGCTGGAAGGAGACAGACTCTGGCCCAAGTCCTGGCCCCCAAGGAAGGGGAGGGGACCAGGCCCGAGCTCAGGAGTTGGGTTTAAGTCACTCTGTCTTTGCTTTCACCTCTGGGTCACCCACTCCAACCTGGCCTTAGCAGATTTCATCACTCTCCCTTGTTCCCTCTCTCTCCATGTCTCCCTCCCACTCTTGCGATGTTCCACTGTCTCTTTACTCCTACAGTCTCCTTCCCATTTTCTCACTCTCTTTTATTGTCCCTGCGTCCCCCATTCTCTTTCACTCTCTCTCTCTCTCCCTTGCACCTTCTCCACTTCCCAATTTCCCTCTCTGCCACTTCCCTCACACTCTCCATACCTCTCTTCTTCTTATCTGCTCTCATCTTCAATTGCTACAGCAACAGTGTGGGGTGGGGCCACAGTCCGTTGCTGTGGGAGCAGAGTAGGGGTGTGTGTCTACAGGCTGTTGCTAGTGGAACAGAGTATGGGTGAGGTCAAAGCCTGTTGTTAACTGAATAGAATTGGAGTGGTGCAACAGGCTGTTGCAAAGGGAGAAGAGAAGGTTGGGGCCACTGTATGTGGCTATGGAAACAGTGTGATGATGGATTCACAGGCTAGTGCAATGAGAACAGTGTGGTGTGGGACAACTGGTCATTGCTAGGCAATTATAGTGGGCGTGGCACTATTGGCCAATCCTAGGAAACAATGGGGATTGGATCACAGGTCATTGCTAGGGGATAGTGATGTGGGTCCACATGCCGTTACTAAGGAAGTCAGGGTTGTGTTCGCTGGGCAGTGCTACGGAACAGGGCGGGTGAGGGACCACTGTCTGTCACTAGGGGAACAACGAGTGGGTGAGTTCAAAGGCCGTTGCTGGGGAAACAATGGGAGGTGGGGCCGTAGGCCATTGTTAGGGAAAGAGAATGGGGTCTGACATCAGGCGATTCCTCGGGAAACTGAGACGTTGTTGGACCACTTGCCATTCCTAAGGGAAAAATGAGGGAGTGGGACCAGTGGTCATTGTTAAGGGGACAGTGTAGGAGTGGGGCAGCAAGCTCTTACTAGGAGATCAGAGTGGGAGATGTGAACACAGCCCATTGCTAGGAGAACAGGGTGAGGTTGAGACCACAACCTGCGGCTTAGAAAACAGAGTAGTTGTAGGACCACAGACCATTTCTAGGGGAACAGAATAATTGGTGGGGCCACTGACCATTGCAAGAGAACAGAACGTGGGTAGAGCTAAAGCCTGTTGTTCAGAGAAAAGAGTGGTGGTGGTGCACCAGGCCATTGCTAGGGGAACAAAGTTACAGTAGGGGCACAGACTTTTGTGCGTGGAAAAGTGTGTGAGTGGGACTGGAGGCTCAGGGAACTGTGTCGTTGTTGGACTGGCCATTACAAGGAGAAAAGTGAGGGAGTGAGACCACTGGTCAATGACAGATGAACAGAGTTTTGGCGGTACACAGGCCATTGCTAAGGGAACAGATTGATGCAGGACCACTGTCTGTTGCAGACTGTGGATGGTTTCACAGGACCTTTCCAGGGTATCGGAGTGATTGTGGGGCCACAGACCATTGCTAGGGGAACAGAGTGTGAGTGAGACTACTGGCTGTTGCTAGGGGAATGAATGAGGGTGCAGCAGCAGCCCATTGTTAGAGAACACTGTGGGTGCTGGACCATAGGATATTACTAAAGGAACAGAGTCCACAGGCCATTGTTAGCGGTCTGTGTGTGAGGCAGCAGTCCATTGCTGGAGAAGTAGTGTGAAGGGTGAGTGCACCATTGCTTGGCGAACAGAATAGCTGTTTTGCTGCAGTACATTTCAAGGGGAACAGAGAGGTTGAGTTGCCACTGGCCACTGCTAGGGGAACAGAGTATGGATGTGTTATGGATCAGCTCAGAGACCCTGAAAATGTTTCAAGAAGGTAACCTAAACCTTAGCTTCTTCTTATTTTAAAGGCAGATAATGAAGTGGCGTGTTCCAAAGGCAATGCTGCTGGTCAAACTACTCAACATTAAACAAAAGACACAAATTATTTAGACACTATCGTTAAAATGCAAACAAAAGAAAGAAGAATTTAGAATGACTAACTCTATTGGAAAACTTAACCAAACAATAGATACAGCAACAACTACTAATTAGCTGTTCCAATATAGTAACATCCCATAAACACACTCCATGGCAAAAAGGAAAGATCAGACACAGTTTTCCAATCCAGGAGGAAAAAATTTCCAGAGAATATTCGGAGAGTAGCAGCCAGGAGACATTTACTGACGCTTCAAACTCTATTGAGACTCCAATAGCTTCTCATGTGACTGTAAAACCAAAATCCATAAATCTTGATCTGTGACAACTGACCACACCCACTGAGGCTGTTAAAAAAAATCCAGGCCTCCCAAGCTGTTTATTCAAGCGGTCTTGATAGATTGATCTCACCGCTGCCTTACAAACTCTCTTCAAAACTAAAACAGGACAAAATAACCTTTGAAAGCCTCAGCATTGTCACACCTATTCCCTTAAAAAAAATGAACCATCAAAGTACAAAGATGGCTTCATTTTTAAAAACCCTCAGTTTTACTCTATTAGTACACTAAAATATATATGCAATATATTGACTCTAAGCATACAAACATTCACTACTACAGTCTATTTCAGTCTGTTTACTCCCACCACTGAATGCCTCTATCTGTGTTCATCCAAGACACGACAATGCGTCGACAATTAAGTTTCCTCATTCTGCCGAGTGTATAATTTTCAAATTGAATGGCTGCAATAATAAGCTTCATCTAAACAGTTTGGAACTTTTTGTCCTTTGATGGGTTATGATCAGTATATATAATTGTCTCAGACACATTGTAGGCAACATAAATGTTGAAATGTAACGCCAACACTAAGCTCAAGATCTCCCTCTCAATTGTGGAATATTTCTGTTGATGAGTATTCAACTTTCTGGAAAAATACCCGATAGGTCTTTCTATCTTCTTGTCATCTCCTTGTAACAGTACAGCACCAACACCCACATAAATAGCATAAATAGCCACCTTGCATAATTAAGTGTGACTAACACTGGGGGCATGGCTAGCATAGCTTTTAGGCTGTCAAATGTCTCCTGACAGTCCGCTGTCCACAGAAATTTTCTGCACTTCTTCAATAATTCAGTCAGTTGAGTATCTGCACTGTTAAAATTTTGTACGACCTTCTGATAAAACCCACTCAATCCCAGGAATTGCAGTACTGCTGCACTTCATCAACGATCTAGGAAACTCCCCAATAAACTGTCTTAACTAGATTTATCACCAAGCTTGCTGCCCGAAGTCAAACAAATAATTCTGATAAATGCTGCATAAGCTCCTTTCATGTGTGACTTAAAATCATGTGATCGTTGAAGTCGACCACACAATTAAGTAATCCCGAAATGACTTTATTGGTTAATCTTTGCAATGTGGCCAAATGGCATGACATTAAATTGGTAAAGACCATTCGGTGTCATGAAAGCCAAAATTGTCTTTGCTCTTTCAGATAAAGGTACCTGCCAGTATCTTCTAAGTAAGTCTAACTTAGAATAAGTTGCTTGTCCCATCTTCTCAATACAGTCTTCCAAAAGTGGAGTATGATATGAATCAGACTTTGTAACTGCATTGACTTTGTGGTAGTCCACACATAATCGTTGGGTACAATCTGGCTTTGGCACCATTACTGTGAGTGAGCTCCAGTCGCTGCAACTTACTTCGATTACATTGTCTTTGAGCATGCATTCAATCTCTTTTTGAACCTGTGCCAACTTTAGAGGATTAAGTCTATGAGGATGTTACTTAATTGGTCAAACATTTCCTATATCGAAATCATGCAGAATTAAATAAGTCCTTCCCAGCTTAATCCCACGTATCTCCCCATGCAATAGTAGTTCAGGTCGTTTCAGTTTTCCTCTGGAAGTTAACTCAATAATTTATCCCAAATTTTTGAGAACTTCCTGATTGTCCAATTTAAATTGAGGAATGTCCAATTCAGAATCCCCGGAACTTGGTTCTTCACTCTGTGTTGTAACTAGGAACACATTCTCCTTTTGCATTCCTTTCGTATCAAAATACATTTTGAGCATATTCACATCACAAACTCTGTGACAATTCATTTCTAAATGGAGTTCTTATCAAATGATTCACCTCATTCAATCTCCTTCCGATTTCATAAGGTCCACTAAACCTTGCTTTTAAAGGCTCACCTATCACAGGAAGTAATACGAAAACTTCATCTCCATTAGCAAAATTACAAACTTTTGATTTCTTGTCTGCATCCTGTTTCATTATATGTTGTGCTACTTTTAGATTCTGTCTAGCCAACTCACCCGCTCTATTTGATCATTGCTTAAAATTTGACACATAGTCCAAATATGTAGTCTCTGACCTCTGATTCACCAATTTCTCCTTTCAGTGGTCCTCTCACCTCATGCTCACAAACTAATTCAAATGGACTGAATTTCATAGTTTAATTTTGTGCATCCCAAATTGCAAAAAGTACAATTGGTATTCCTTTAACCCAATTGTCTGGATAGTCTTGGCTATAAGCGCTGAACATGGTCTTCAGAATTTGATGCTACTGTTCTACTCCTTCCAAAGAACTTCCAGCAAGATGGTGGCCAGGTAAGTTGCTCCATTTCGAGCTCCACTCTGCTCACAAGTTCCCTTGCCTGCTCACTCCCTCCCCCCAAAAACCCCCAGTTCGGCGGCGTGAGTGGGCAGGTGAGGCAGCAGCAGTCAGCGGTGACAGCGGGCGGATAAGGTGGCAGCATTTGGCGGTGAGAGTGGGCCGGTAAGGCAGTAGTTGGCAGCGACGGCAGGCCAATGAGGCAGCAGCAGTCAGCAGCGAAAGCAGGCGGTGTGGCGGCAGAAGTCAATGGTGAGACCAGGCCAGGAAGGTGGCAGTAGTTGACAGTGAAAGTGGGTCGGTAAGGCAGCATCAGTTGGCGGCGAGAGCAGGCCAGTGAGGTGGCAGGAGTTGACAGCGAGAGTGTGCCGGTGAGGCAGCAGCAGTCAGTGGCGAAAGCCAGCTGGTGAGGCAGCAGCAGTCGGCGGTGACAGTGGGCCGGTAACGCAGCGACAAAAGTGAGAGCGGGCCTTTTGCATGGTGGCTGTGGCCTCCTGGATGTCCTAGCGATTGGAGCGGGGCCTGCACCATTGTGGAGATGGGGCTTGGGACTCTGAGATCTGAACTTTTCTGATTTTCTTACTTACCTGTTGGCTCTGTTAAAATCTTTTAATTCTGTTTTTTGTAACCAAGTGGGCACCAGTGAATGGTGACATTGTGCACTTTTCGCTGAACTTATGTATTCTTATACTTTAGTACATGTGACAAATAAATAAATCCAAATCTAACACTCACTGCGATTCTGGATGGTACTCAGTGGATTTGAATTGCTTTATTCCTAAACTATCCGTGATTTCCCTGAATAATCTTGATGTAAAATTTGGTCCTTGATCTGATTGTATCTGTGGGTAATCTGTATCTAGTGAAAAATTTGAGTAACTCTTCGACAATGCTTTTAGCTGTGATATTTCATAATGTAATGGCCTCTGGAAATTTCATGGAGACACCCATTAAGTTCAACAAATACTGATTCTAAATAATACTAACTAATGATTTATGTAGGGGTACGAAATCAATTAAGGGCCTTGTAAAATGTTCCACAAATGTGGGAATGGGTATTAAAGATGCTGGTTTTGTGACTGCCTGAGGTTTTCCAATTACCTGACAGATATAACATATCTGGCAAAATTCAACTACATCCATATGCAGTGCAGGCCAGTAAAAATGTTTTTATATTTTGTCTTGAGCTTTTCTTACCCCTAAATGACTGCGACAAGAACCTGGAATGTGGATGGGAATGAGCGTGAGAAGTTACTCTGTGGCTCCAGTGACGCAATCGGTGAGTGCACGGTCCTTCTATGATGGTATAGAGGCACGTGAAATGCCAAGGCTTTGAACTCCAACGTCACTTGGAGCAGCTTGTATTGACATGGAACATCAGGACAAGGATAAAGAGGATTTTTGTGCAGGATAGTCTCTTTTGGAAAAGACCAATTTCTGGGGGTTGAGAAACGTCCAGTCCTGGCGAACTATCTCAGTTATCAAAAAAAAATCTGGCAAATATTCAACATGCGAAGAAGCATCTGTGGAGAAAGAAACAAAGTGGTGTTTTTGTGCCACGACCTTCCTCATATGGCTTCCCCTGAACTGTGTTAAATTCTGGAAAAAACCATTTTGCTCGTTTTACTTTGTTCAACTTGCTGCAAACTTACATAGTTCGTTGCAATAATTGGAAATGAATTAGGGTTATTTCATTGGAATGTTTAATATTGTATTCAATGTTGGTCTGCATACATTTCAGCTTAAAGAAAATGCTGCTGAGAAGAAGAGGGTCAAACTGCAAAACCAATGAGTCTTGTTACTGAGATAGTAGGAACTGCAGATGCTGGAGAATCTGAGATAACAAGGTGTAGAGCTGGATGAACACAGCAGGCCAAGCAGCGTCAGAGGTGCAGGAAGGCTGACGTTTCGGGCATAGACACTTCTTCAGAAATGGGTCTGAAGAAGAGTCTAGGCCCAAAACGTCAGCCTTCCTGCTCCTCTGATGCTGCTTGGCCTGCTGTGTTCATTCAACTCTACACCTTGTTGTCTCACATTTATGTAACTGGTTAGTAAGAGCTTCACACTACATCTTGAGTTGCTGCTAGTTTCAGTAGTGATGGCCAAAACTGACAGTTGTGCAAGGTCCAGGTCTAACTTTAACTTCACAATGTATTTTGATGTTGTACATTGTAAAACCCATTTTAACGTTATTTTTAATGTATGATGCATGTCAGACCTGCAAAAGATTGAGGCGTACTTGTTACAGTATACTGCCTTCTTTCTTCTCTGCATTCACCGTACAAATATTACCTTCAGCTCCAGGCAAGCATTTGCTAACAGTTCATTACTAGGGAAAGTGGCTAAAGAAGTGTAGCCTCACCCGAATACACACTGTAATATGCCCACAACTTGGGAGTCCTGCTGGATACTGCATGTAAAATCTAGCAGTGAACACATTATACTGGCAGGATAAAATACTACTCAGCTCCAAGGTCAGATCAGTACATTTTAAGAAATTAAAGGAAGAAATCAATGATGCTTTGATTGGTATTTATCAGACTTGTATAAATGCTGAAGGGCTCCAAAATACACCAGTTTAAATTGGAGACAGTCGCTGGTGGACCTCCATGATACAACAGTTGGTAGTGGGGAAGAACAAACAACTGTTGGGCTCTAGAAAATACCAGATGACCTTGGGAGAGTTTCCAATTATATATTAGATCAGACAAATTCTGGTGGAGTGTGGTGGTGAGGGCAAGTCGGGGAGATAAGAGGAAATCCTTAGGTAATAATGAAATTAATTACAATGCTCAAAATGGTACTCTGGCTGAAATGATCATATTCAGAAGTTGATCAAACCTAGAAACATGCTGCTGTTTTAAATAAACAAAACAAAGTACTTTTTTTTGGAATTCCCTACTCAATCTTACAGTGCTGTGCTCAAGATACAATCACGTCCAATAAAGTTACCCAGTCCCAGGATTTAATAATACCTTGAGCAGAGGTTTGATTATTCCCTTTAAACGACCACAGCTAAACCCACTAATGTGGCATTAGTCTGAGAGCCCATGTCATCAAATCAAATTTAACCTTCAACATGATCCTCTTAGTTTCTTAACGCCTTTTGTAACTGTACACCCTACCTGCATTGTTTTTCAATGATATTTGGACCGGTCTATTCCTGACTGTCACTGCATTTTTGATTTAATTTCTCACGCTAATCAAAAGCCCTTGCACACATTTTTAAAGACCCTAGCTGGTGAAGATCTCCAGCAGATTCCTTGCTTTTCAAAATCAAGTCTTTATTCATTTTTGCTTTGAATGTTTGTTCTCAGGACATGCTGGCAAGGCTTGTAAGTTCATAGTTATTGTTCATTCCGAGTCACCTGAAAGCACTTAATTGCTGGATTGGAGTCACATGTAGGCCAAATTCTCTGCTGTCTGTAAGGGTATCTCAACCATTTACACTCATCAGCTTTCATGGTTGTTTGAAATGCTGCCAACCTCAAAATACCAGATTTAAATGAACACAATTTCCCTTAGTAGGGTTTAAGCTTGACTTTTAGATTGTTAATTCCATCCCACAAACTCTAAACTTTTGCAGAGTAAATATATTTTAAAAAGGAATTCTTCGAATGTGGGAATTATAATAACAGCCATATTTTTGTACGTTCCCTCTTGTCCTGAACAGGCTTAGTCACATTACAGACCCAGAAGGCACCGGGTTTGCTTCAGCATCTGTATTGAATTGTTCTTTGCCAGGGCTGCAGTGGAAGAATGCAACTAGTTTCAGTGCACTCTTAGATAGGGAAAGGGAAACATGTAGCGCTC
The DNA here is from genome assembly GCF_021869965.1 of Rhincodon typus. Lineage (NCBI taxonomy): Eukaryota > Metazoa > Chordata > Chondrichthyes > Orectolobiformes > Rhincodontidae > Rhincodon > Rhincodon typus. The sequence goes on from NW_025968918.1 coordinate 12,987, forward strand.
CAAGTGTTGTCCGATGGCACTTTCCAGTAAGTAAATGGACATTAAATGAGTACAGGATCAGGCTGGGCTGTATTTCTCTATATTTTTGAATAGATTAGCAGCGCTAATCTCACAATAGAGGGTGCTGAAGTCTACAGAAATATTCTACTAGAAGTCAATCTTTGGTTGCGGGAGAGCAAGGAAAAGTAAATTGGAAATAAAATGAATTATTCATGGCACTGTAGAACATCACAGATTAAGAACTTCAATCTGAGACTCTACATGTCACAGCGAAGCATATTTCCACTAATAATCTTCACTCAGGGTATAGGTATTGCTGCGTAATAGGGCCTGAGTTTATTTTTATTCGTTCAAGGAATGGGAGTGTCAGAGGCAAAATTGGTGCTCATCCCTAATGGGCCTGTGGAGTAGGCATTCTGTCCTTTTATCTCTGTCAAGTTGCATCAGCTGATACTACCGTCATTTTGAAAGTTCCAATTCAGGATTTGAGCATGTAATCTAGTCTGACAATCCACTGTAAACCTGTCAGATTGCTGCATTACTGCCTCTGCTGTTCTTTGCATAAGCTTTTAAATCAAAATCCTGTCTGCTTGCACTAGGTGTTCACATGAGTCTTAAAGATCTCACATCAATATTGGAAGTGGCGGTGGCAGTTATCCCAATGACCCGTTCAGTATTTCTGTCCCCAGGCAGTAGGCAGCATTCCAAAAATCAATTATTATTTGGCTTATTTCTATTTGTGGGATCACTTTACATGCAAAATATCTATTCCATAACAATTACTGCAAGTGGCATGTGAAAGGCTTTGAGATACTTTCTTCCTTGGATCACGATTCTAGATCCAAAGAAGTTCAATGGAAATTTCTTTTCCCCATGGATTGGATGGACACAAGGTGAAATGGGCCTGGGCACTCCAGTTTCAAGTGGGCATACAGACAAGTTCCAATTTGGTCGCTGAGCTGACTGTCTCACTCACAAGCGAGTGCTGCTGACTGAGCTGAAGTTTTGTGTTCTCAGGGGAGTTCCAAAGAGTTGCTGCAATCAGTAATGAATGTCTGGAGAAAGCATCCTTTCAGGAATAGGTGCTTTAGTTAGCATTTATCCTGGGTTACAGAATGACAGATGGAGCACAAGCAGCAGAGAGGACAATGTGTGTGCAATGTGGAAAGAGGAAGCGAAGGGTGGCTCTCAGTACCCCCTTCAGATTATCGTTTTCCAGTCTGTATTGAGTTAAATTAAGGCAGCCACAGGATAACAGGTTCATAAAATTGTGATGTTGTGGCAGGGGGTTCTTGCTGAGATTTAGGCATACTGCTGGAACAGATCAGTAAGAGCTTCGACCCCAAATCTGTCATATTATACTGAGAGATATTGTTGACAGACTGAAGGCAAACAACCCATATCCTTACGCTGACATAATTTGTATTCAACACCATACAGACTCATCCCAAAACTAATGTTTTTAATATGTACATAAAATAAATTAAGGGGCAGAAGTAGTCAGACAGTACAAAGAATTTTGTGTTCAACAGATTATTCAACAGACTGGGACTGACTGCATCAAACCCACCAATTACTAACAATATCTATATAAAAGCTGTCAAGTGTAATCCCTACGTACACATTCATGTTTTCCCTGCCCTAGTACAAAGCCAACAGCTGATAATCACACCATTAAAACAAAAGCCCTTCTTTTGTTGCCCTAAAATGTGTTTGCACTTTACATTAGGCATGCAGGTAGTGTTAAAACACATTTCACCAGATGATGGTGGTTGATTGCTTATTGGTCTAACCTGGCAAAAGCACAGCTGACACCAAATCAAATGTTTGCAACTCAAAGCTGCACGCAAACAAAACTCCACAGGTGTGAATTACAGCCAAACACAATATATATTTCAAAGACTCAGCCAGGCACCAACAACCAGCAAATGCTGCAGTAACCCCATCATTATCTATTGCTAAAGAGGAGGAAACCTTAGATTTAATTATAATCCTGTTATAGGCTTGTTTTATTTTGGGGTGTATGTATATGTCTGTGTTGCTATTACTGCATCTCTAGATATAAATACCATTTGCTGATGTTGTATATGAGAAACCAACCAATTCTGCTTTTACCTTCTACATTACACAATGATTTCTGATTAGTGTAGTTTTACTCTAAGATCTTGTGGATCTACTCTTGTTCCGCTATGGTGTACATTTCTGAGCATCGGTAGTCACTGAAAAATCACTAGTGTCAATATTTTAACACTACTCAGTAGTCTTAGCATAGTGACATTAGTTTCTCCTTACCCTTTTTCTTTGCAATGGTGGAGTTCCATGTCTCTTTGAATTGTGGAAAATCTGACAGTTTTCCTTCCCTCCTCCACCTGGTACAATCTGTAACCCCAGAACCTGTCTGGAAATTGAAAACTGAAACAAAGTTGTGGATTGTAACAAAAGGGAATTGTATTATTGCAAATTTTGTCTGCCTTTGTAGCTCTAAATGGTGGAGCAGCTTTATCTTTCAGAATACTGAAAGTGAGTAAATTAAATCTGAACCAGCATCTATGGAATATTCTGCATGGTTAAAGAGTAATAATACTGTCGTACTTAGCAAATGTCTGACCTCTCCAGTGTGATCTGGTCAGAACTAGTCTTGCTGCTGTCATGAGCAGAGATGAAGTTCCACTTAAGCCTTAAAATGTTTATGGTAATAATTATCCTTCAGTTCAATGTCATAGCTTGGTAACTCCAATTTATTCTCACTCTTGTTTCTGTGACTCAACTGTGCACAACACTCTGGTTAAATGCGGGAGACCTTCCTTCTTTGTCCAGCTCAACTCTTCCCACTGGTGGTGAAACAGATTGCAGGAATGGAAAATATGTATGTTTTCGACATCAGAGGGAGGACATCAGCTCCTCCATGCCACACATCATATGGACTTCAACATAGATGATGATTCTTTCCATGGTTACAAGGTCCAAATCCTGAAGTTCCATTAGTTAAGACATGATGAATGAAAAACCATGTTGATCATCACTTTCTCAGAACAACTGCAATGAATGTTAAATGCAATCATCTCAGCAGCACTCACATTTTTTTTGTTCGTTCATGGGTGATGGGCACTGTTGACTGGACCAGGATATATTGCCCATTCCTAGCTGCTAGGAGCGAGTTACTTTGTGCATTATTCCTAGTCTCTGACCTGCTCTTGTAGCCACTGTACTTATATGGTTAACCCAATTCAGTTCCTAGACAATGGTAACATTCCAGAACATTGATAGTAGGAGATTCAGTGAGGGTAATGCCATTAACTGTCGAACGATGATGTTAGATTCTCTTTTATTGGAAATAGGTATCTGCCTGGCACTTGTGTGGCATGAATGTTATTGCCACTTGTCAGCCCAAGCCTCGATATTGTCAGGTCTTACTGCAGTTGGACACAGGCTGCTTCAGTATATGAGGAGTTGTGATTGTAGATATTTTCTAATCAACCTGTCCAGAGAAGTCATTTAACACCTCTGTAATTGTGTCTGTGTGTTACTTTTCTGCATGGTCTACAAAGCATCATGGGCTGTTTATCATTAGTAGCAAACTATGTTTGGCTGACCATCATCTTAAGGAAGACAGGGATACTTCACTTATCACTACCAAATTCTAAATGCACTTTACTTACTGTAACTGTCAATGACATTCTTGAAGGCTGCTATTAACAAACAGTTTTAGAAGCACAATCTCTTGAAATATCTGTATTGACAGCAAGGTGGTAAATAGAATTGTCAAAGCAAGCTCAGCACTGGCCCATTTATGTAAGGGAATGAGAAGAAGGTGAGGAATCAAAGTAACAACAAACCTTGCTGTGTACGAAGCTGTAACAATACCCACACTACTAGTGCTCTGAGACATGAAATGGTAAGTCCAGACATTTTAAGCCACTGGACAGGTTCCACGAGATGCATTCAGAAAATCATGGGCATCAAATGCGAGGATAAAATGTCCAATAACGAGGCAAAATGCCTGGAACTGATGTATTCAGCATCAGCTCAGATAGAACAGTACTAATAACTGAGGATACAGTACCTAAACTTGGACACAGCCTGAAAGGTAGGCCAAGATTAAGACTTAAGGACTCCTTGAAGATGAACCAGAAACCAGGCTCCAGAGCCAGGTTAGAATGTAGAACTCAACACACACAAGGTATCTTTGGTCTTGTTGAGATGTCGTTGGTACAAGCATTGCTAGCTTTCTTAGCTTAGTATTCATTAAAAGCTATGCACTGGCTGACATGGTCCTTAATTTCATTGCTCTTGTTTCATCGGTAGACCACGTCTCTTGCCTTTCTCATAATTTCTCATACAAAGATCTATACAAAAGACTTTGATAATGAAGGGAAATCAATGACAACTTTAATGTCATGCTTCACAGTCAGTAATCCTTTGAGAGACATGCTCCCTGATATCATTACAGTATCATAGTATGTGATCCAAGGGTCACATATTCTATCTAACTCAGGATCACTTGACACATGACATACTACTGAAAGCATGTTTCTTTGTTGTAACACAATAGCGTGATGTAGTCCTGTAACGTAGGTGTCTACAAAAGTAATGACTATACATTATTATCAGCTGTAATGAATGTTTGTTGGATTCTTTAATACCATGATATTAATGCCTAGTACCCTATGTTACTAGGGAACAACATGAGCATTGCTACATCAGGAATAATATCATGTGGGGCATTTTATCCACTGCATGTATTTTTTTTGACAATATTTCAAAACTGCAGAGCTCTGAAATTCTCTCAATACATTTTACAATCCACAGGCATTTAAAACTTCAATTTGATAGATAATTACTGACTTAAAAAATGAAATACCTTACCTGCTCTCCTACTCTTTCTATCTTTGGTGCTGTCCTATATTATGTACATTCACCCTTCACCCAGATTCCTCAAAACAAGGAATATTTTCAACGTTATAGACAGAACATGGGAATAACCGGATGAGGTAAACACCAGCCTATTAGAAAAAAATCCAGCAAATAGTTAAGATCAGTTTATTCACAGGATGTTTAGCTAATTCCTCTGGGACATTAAGTCTTTTTTTAAGTCTGAACATTTTTATTTATTTTCCTACTTGTCTGTCTTTGCTCTTCTAAGGCCTCTGGGTGGGACTTGAACCGTGAATCATCTGACTCAGTGGTGAGTGAGCTATGCTGAGCCAAGGTATCACATCATCAAAGTTGTGCTAAAGAGGCAGAACTCTCAGCTCTGCATATCTCCTCTATTCACGGAAAGAATGACAGCAGCCTTGTCAAAATTCACCATCAATGGTTACAATGCATATTAATCACAACACAATATCGCCACCCACTGGCAAACATAAATTGCATCAAAAAAGTACCAAATAATTCTAGCCTGGTGCTGGGGAAAGTGATGAATTTGATATACAATTTCTCCTTCTGTGTGTTCCATAGTCCTACATGAAATATTTTTCCCATTCCAGTGCAGAGGTCATGGCTCGTATCTTTCCAGATAGCACAGTGTCCCTGTTGGCAATCTAATTCACAACATTCCCGTAACAGTTACTGGCTGGAGAAAGGAAATTGTGGCTGATTTGCCGCAGTCATGCGACCGCTCCTTCTGCGGTGTGTACAGCCCATGGCAGCCATTACACACATCACTTGAAACAAAGATCAGGAATAATGCAGCTCAAGATGTGTGAATCTTCAGTGCTGTGAGAGAGCCAATCACTGAAAGAAACAGCAAGAAATAAGTTTTAAAAACTCAGTCTGCAACTTTGAATTAACAAGGTGTAGAGCTGGATGAACACAGCAGGCCAAGCAGCATCAGAGGAGCAGGAAGGCTGATGTTTCGGGCCTAGACCCTTCTTCAGAAATGGGGGAGGGGAAGGGGGTTCTGAAATAAATAGGGAGAGAGGGGGA
>NW_025968919.1:0-7516 GCF_021869965.1 Rhincodon typus
CAATCCCTTTCTCACCAGGAACTAACACTGGCGTGATGGTCCGAATGGCCTTCTCCTGTTCTCTGTCATCCTGGGTTGATCTGAACAGTGAAAGTTATTCTCTGCAATGATGCAATGCAGCAGGGAGATAGCAGTGTCGTGGTGATATATCTCCTAGTTATCCGAGACACAACAGCTGCTGCAGTCTGGAATGTTAACCAAATTTCAGGAACAGAGACCATGACTTTAATTTTCTGAAATCCCATTCATTCATGTCCCTTCAGGAGTGAAGTCCTTCCCCAATCTGGCACACAAGTGACCCCAGACCCACAACAATGTGGTTGACCCCTAAGTGTCCTCTGACATCAGTTCAAGGTGAATTAGGGATGAACAACAAATGCTGTCCTGACCAGCGATACCCACATCCCGTGGGAGAATAAGGAAGAATCAAAACACATTCACAACAGGGAAAAATGGGTCTTCTGTCTGCAAGGACTTGAATTCACCTGATCGCCCAATCTGAATAGAGACAAGGACACCCACATCACAGATAAACCAGAGAAATGTGGGGACTGAGGGAAGGATTCAATTACCCACTGAGGTGGAAACTCATTTACTCAGTCACACTGGGGAGAGGTTGTTCACCAGTCCCATATGTGGGAAGGGATCACTCAGAAAAACAAACTCCGGAGACACCAGCAAATTCACATACGACAGCGAGGGTTATATCCTGCTGTTATTGCTGCTGTGAATTCCCAACTAAGAGTGAACTATATCTGGATGCCTGTTTCCAGTGAAATTCTGAGGGTTAGTCGCGCTGAAATGTTATCTTTGATTTCTCTCCGCAGATGCTGCCAGTTCTGCTGACCTTTTTCCAGCAATTTCTGCTTTTTTATTTATTTCTGATTTACAGCAACTGCAGTCCTTTCAGTTTTTCTCCAGTGGACTTCCACTTTTTTTCTGATCTAAAACAATCATTAAAACCTGTTTGTAGGAACCACTTTTTAGAAGTTTGCAGATGACATGCAATAAATAATCATGTTGTTGACCATGAGGAAGAAAACCATGGACTGCAGGGAGATATCAATCAGGTGGAAAGAAAAAAAATGGTGAATGGAACTCAAACAGAAAAGAGAATGATAATGAATTCAGGGAGCGTGAACAATGAAAAATGGGAATACTGAGTCGTGCAGAGGGTCAAAGACACCTTGGAGTGGACTTTTACAGATTCCTGAAGGTGTTTGGACAGGGAGATCAGATGATCTAGAGGGTTTTGGGATACTTTCTGTTCTTAACCACAGGCTGGAATATAAGACCAGGAGATGATGCTGGAGCTTCAACAAACACCAATTTAGAGAACAGCTAGAGGACTGAGTACAAGTCTGGTCACTGAATTAATCAACATTTTTTTTAAAAAAATCATGACAGAAGATGTACAGCAGACAAGTGCTTTTTGGCTCATCAATTTCACTGCACCACTCAATGAGATCATTGCTAATTTCAATCCAAATCAGGTGGGTATGCATCTTAGAGGGGAACTAGCAGATGGTGGCATTTCAATGCATCTTCTACTGTTGTACTTCCAGGTGGTACAGTTACAACGCTTGAAAGGTGCTCTCAAAGGGGAGGGGGTGAATAACGGCAGTGCATCTTGTAGATGGTGCACTCTGCTGCCACTATAATTCAGTGGTGAAGGGAGTAAATGCTGAAGGTACCGAATGGAGCACCAGGACTGCATTGTGCTGGATGGTTTCGGGTTTCTTGAGTGCTAGAACAAGGAACAAAGAAAATTACAGCACAGGAACAGGCCCTTCGGCCCTCCAAGCCTGCGCCGATCCAGATCCTCTATCTAAACCTGTTGCCTATTTTCCAAGGATCTGTATCCCTCTGCTCCCTGCCCATTCATGTATCTGTCTGGATACATCTTAAATGACGCTATTGTGCCCACCTCTACCACCTCCGCTGGCAATGCGTTCCAGGCACCCACCACCCTTTGCGTGAAGAACTTTCCAGGCATATCTCCCTTAAACTTTTCCCCTCTCACCTTGAAATCGTGACCCCTAGTAATTGAGTCCTCCACTCCGGGGAAAAAGCTTCTTGCTAACCATCCTGTCTATACCTCTCATGATTTTGTAGACCTCAATCAGGTCCCCCCCCACCAACCTTCGTGTTTCTAATGTAAATAATCCTAATCTACTCAACCTCTCTTCATAGCTAGCGCCCTCCATACCAGGCAACATCCTGGTGAACCTCCTCTGCACCCTCTCCAAAGCATCCACATCCTTTTGGTAATGTGGCGACCAGAACTGTACACAGTATTCCAAATGTGGTCGAACCAAAGTCCTATACAACTGTAACATGACCTGCCAACTCTTGTACTCAATACCTCGTCCGAGTAATTAAAGCATGCTGTATGCCTTCTTGACCACTCTATCGACCTGCGTTGCCACCTTCAGGGTACAATGGACCTGAACACCCAAATCTCCCTGTGCATCAATTTTCCCCAGGGCTTTACCATTTACCGTATAGTTCGCTCTTGAATTGGATCTTCCAAAATGCATCACCTCGCATTTGCCTGGATTGAAATCCATCTACCATTTCTCCGCCCAACTCTCCAATCTATTTCTATCCTGCTGCATTCTCCGACAGTCCACTTCACTATCTGCTACTCCACCAATCTTAGTGTCATCTGCAAACTTGCTAATCAGACCATCTATACCTTTCTCCAGATCATTTATGTACATCACAAACAACAGTGGTCCCAACATGGATCCCTGTGGAACACCACTGGTCATAGTTCTCCATTTTGAGAAACTCCCTTCCACTACAACTCTCTGTCTCCTGTTGCCCAGCCAGTTCTCTATCCATCTAGCTAGTACACCCTGGACCCCATGTGACTTCACTTTCTCCATCAGCCTACCATGGGGAACCTTATCTAACACCTTACTGATGTCCATACATATGACATCCACAGCCCTTCTCTCATCTATCAACTTTGTCACTTCCTCAAAGAATTCTATCAAGTTGGTAAGACATGACCTTCCCTGCACAAAACCATGCTGCCTATCACTAGTAAGCCCATTTTCTTCCAAATGTAAATAGATCCTATCCCTCAGTATCTTCTCCAGCAGCTTCCCCACCACTGAAGTCAGGCTCACTGGTTTATAATTACCTGGATTATCCTTGCTACCCTTCCTAAACAAGGGGACAACATTAGCAATTCTCCAGTCCTCTGGGACATCACCCGTGCTCAAGGATGCTGCAAAGATATCTGTTAAGGCCCCAGCTATTTCCTCTCTTGCTTCCCTCAGAAACCTGGGATAGATTCCATCTGGACCTGGGGACTTGTCCACCCTAATGCAGTTTAGAATTCTTCCCCCCTCCTTATGCCGACTTGACCTAGAGTAATCAAACATCTATCCCTAACCTCAACATCCGTCATGCCCCTCTCCTCAGTGAATACCGATGCAAAGTAATCATTAAGAATCTCACTCATTTTCTCTGACTCCTTGCATAACTACCCTCCTTTGTCCTTGAGTGGGCCAACCCTTTCTCTAGTTACCCTCTTGCTCCTTATGTATGAATAAAAGGCTTTGGGATTTTCCTTAACCCTGTTTGCTAAAGATATTTCATGACCCCTTTTAGCCCTCTTAATTCCTTGTTTCAGATTGGTCCTACTTTCCCGATATTCTTCCATTAAAAGGATCCATTAATTCCTACTCTGCCAACCTCTCTGCCAACCAGTTTTCTATTCATCTCAATACACTTTCCCCAATCTCATGTGCTTTAATCTTGCACAATAATCTATAATGCGGGACTTTGTCAAACACTTCCTGAAAGTCCACATATACCACTTTGACTGGCTCCACTTTGTCAACTGTATAAGTTATATATTCATAGAGTTCCAACAAATTTGTCAAGAATGATTTCCCCTTCATAAATCCATCCTGCCACTGCTTTCTAAATGCTCCACTATAAAGCCTTTCATAATGGATTTGAGAATTTTCCCCACTATGGATGTTAGGCTTACTGGTCTATAATTCCTTGTTTGCTCTTGACATCACATTTTGAATATTGGAGTGACGTTAACGACCCTCCAATCTGCAGGGACTGTTCTAGAGTTATAGAATCCTGGAAGTTGACCACCAATGTATCCACTATTTCTAAAACCACCTCCTTAACTACTACGGGATATACATTATCAGGCCCTGAGAATTTATCCACTTACAATCCCATCAATTTTCCCAGTACCATTTCTCTACTAATATTGATCTCCTTCAATTTTCCCTCTCACAAAATCTTGCATTCTCCAACATTTCTGGTACCTGATTTGTGTCAACTTTTGTGAAGACAGAACCAAAATATGTATTCAGTTGCTCAGACACTTATTTGTTCCCCAATATGCACTTCCCTGTTTCTCTCTGAAGGGGATCTACATTTGTCCTCACCAATCTCTTTCTCTTCACGTACCTATAGAAATTCTTAGTGTCAGTTTTTATGTTCCCTGCATGTTTACTTTCATACTGTATTTTCCCCTTCTTAATCAATCCCTTGGTCCTTCTTTGTTGAATCCTAAACTGCTCCTAATCCTCAGACATATTATTTTTCTTGGCCAATCAGTATGTTTCTTCCTTGGATTGGATAATATGTCTAATTTCCTTTGTAAGCCATGGATTGGCCCTCTTACTCATTTTGCTTCTGCACCAGGCAGGAATAAACAGTTGTTGCAGTTCCCCCATGCATTCCTTGAATGTTTGCAATTGCCTGTCCACTGTCATCCCTTTAAGTGACTCTCCACAATCCATCAAGGCCAACTCACATCTCATATCATCAGTTTCCTTCATTAAGATTTAGCACCCTTGTCTCCAAATCAACTACCTCACTCTCCATCTTGATAAAAAAATTCTATCATGTTATGGTCGCTCATCCCCGAGGGGTCTCGCACAGCCAGATTGTACCACAGCCACAGTACCCAGTCTAAAATGGCCTGCTTTCTAGTTGGTTCCGCCACATATTGGTCAAGAAAACCATACCATATACACTCCAGGAATCCCTCCTCTATGGCATTGTGGCCAATTTGATTTGCCCAATCTATGTGCAGATTAAAATCACCCAGGATCACCGATATTCTCTTAACACATGCATCACTAATTTTCCGTTTAATACCATTCCCAATATCACCACTGCAGGTTTGGGGGTCTATATATGACACCCACCAATGTTTTTTTTTCCCCCATGGTATTTCTCACTTCTACCCATACAGACTCCACATTGTCAGAGCTAATATCCTTTCTCACTATTGTGTTAATTTCCTCTTTAACCAGCAATGTCACTCCACCACCTTTTACTTTTTGCCTGTCCTTCTGAAATACTGATTACTCTGGGACATTCAGTTCCCATCCCTGGTCATCCTGCAGCCATGTCTCCGAAATCCCAAATATGTCTAATCCATTTACATCTATCTGCACGATGAGTTCATCCACTTTATTACAAATGCTCTGCGCATTAAGGCACAAAGCCTTTAAGCTTGCCTTTTTAACATTGTTTGTCTCGCTCTTATTTTTCTGAATAGCCCTGTAAGTAATGGAAGTTGCTGCTATTATTGCTGTACACTGAAATGAACAGTAATATCACACAAACGGTTTACATTCTAGGACCATAATGAGCCACAGTCATTTTCAAATTGGAAACTTAAACTTGACAGCCCACTTGCATCACTCCCCATTGTTCTTGCTTACTGTAAACCCAGTTGTAAAGGAGCTTGTGTTCCGGGTCTAGGAGCTGTGAACCATGGAGGAGAGCGGTTGGGACACATTTCTTCCTCACCTCAAAGTGAACTCTCACGCTCACTCCTGGAGATGAGGAACGGCAGGAAACAACAGGGAAAACTGCTTATGCTCCATCTTACAATGGTTCCCGCGCACTGACTTGGTTAGAGACAAAACAAAACTGCAAATGCTGGAATCTAAGGTAGACAACAGGAGGCTGTGATAACACAGGGCTGAAGGGTAATACCCGAAATGTTGAAATCTCCTCCTCCAGATGCCGCCTGACTTGCTGTGTTTTCCCTCCTGTTTGTTTACCCAGGGTTTGACGGCAAATTTGGCCCAATCGGAGGGGAAGGGGAGTGGCTGGAAGACTGAATGACCGATTGACCATGGCTGGCCCTCCCACCAATCGGAATTAATGAGGGGCGGAGCTACACGGCAGCATGTGACGGTGTTTCCCGTTGGGCACACGCAGGCGCAGTGCCACCGTGATTGATGTGATTGGGTGAACGCACGTTTTGCAGGCGCCGGTAAAATGAGGAGACAGGGGCATCAGGAGACAAATGAACTCAGTGTAGAGTGCAGGTTTTATAAACCGGTTGCATACCACTATAGATCCGAATGCGAACATCTTGGTCAGGCTTTTGCAGTAAGCGGGAAAAGGTCTGCTGGCCTCAGGCGGCGAGACGCCCCAGATTACCACCGCTATCTTTATTGGGGGCAATGTCCTACGTGATAACGGGAGAATGGTCACTGTTTTATGTTGGGCTCATAGGGGGCGGGGTGGACAGTGGACAGTGGTCACTGTTTTGCATTGGTGGGGGCGGGAAGGGGAGAAAATGTTCACTTTTGCATTGCGGACCGAGGCGGGGATGGAGGGACAAAGAGTTCACTGTTTTGCGTTGGGCACTTGGCAAGAATGTTTTATGGGGTAAGGTGTGGCAGAGAGCATGTGGTGCCTTCCTTTATCACAGCAAAGAGAACCGAGAGAAATGTTTGCCTTTTCTGCCAGGGTGCTTCCGCAGAACCCAATATGAAACAGTGAACATAATGTTCTGCCGTGGAATGACAACCAGTGGGGGTGCAGAGCAGATTTACCTAAATAATGATTTAACCCCTGGAGCCAACGACTAGAAGAGGTTAAGCAAGTACAAAACAAGATGCAATATGCCACAGAAAGAGGCCACTTGGCCCAGTGAGTCCACTCTGTCGCACAATCCCATATGTCTCATTTCATGTCTGCCCCCAAACCCCTGCAAGTTTATTTTCCTCAGGTTCTGATATAATTTCACTCATCAATTCATTGATTATCTCTGCTTGCACCACCCTAATTGGCAGCATGTTCTGCATAATTCCAGCCAATACAGTCAACAGAAACACTCGCTTATCTACCACTTTCTCAAAACCATAAACCTGATCTTCATCCTTGTGCCATCACCTATTGGTCACAGTTCTGTCTATGCCTCTCGGGTTACCACATTACAATAATTGCATGCAACATTGATTTTGTTCTTAGCCATGTCTTCCTAATCTATACATCCAATCCCGTAAACACACAATCACTGATGGACAACTCCATGGACAGCCCAAGATCCTCCCATAATTTCATGCTGTTTACCAGATAACTTTAGTATTTGCCCTTAGAATCTCAATACCTGCTATTAACCCGCATTTCAATACTGAGTTTTATTCTCCTTCCCAAACATTAGTCAGCACCACATTAACTGCCAACAACCTGGATACTTTCTTATCACCAAGAACTCTTCCAC
>NW_025968919.1:8294-8513 GCF_021869965.1 Rhincodon typus
CTTCAGAAAACCAGCCCTGAGTTAATAGAAACAGTAAGAACTGCCAACAACCTGGATACTTTCTTATCACCAAGAACTCTTCCACCCAGAACATCAACTTTCCTGCTTCTCTGATGCTACCTGGCTTGCCACGTTCCTCCACCTCCACACGGTGTTATGCCTGACTCCAGCATTGGCAGTTCTTACTGTTTCTATTAACTCAGGGCTGGTTTTCTGAAG
>NW_025968919.1:9389-15835 GCF_021869965.1 Rhincodon typus
CATATTGAGTGTTTCTGAACCTTGCCATCGAAACGATCCTCCTGCTCCTTCTCACTCACCCAGCAGCCGATACCGCGAGCACTGCATCTCGTTTCCAACATGCACCGCACATTGTTAGTCCTCCCAGTGATTGACAGCAACTTCTGACCAATATGCAAAGGCTTTGAAAAGGCTGGAGGACCAAACGAAGAAGCTGGTCCTCCAAATAATCGGAGAGAATATGGGGCAGGGCTGAGTTCTGATGACAATGCGGACTGGTTAGAGAGGGTTCGCGCTGTTCTTATTCAGAACAAAACAAACTGTAAAGGAGCAACTCACCTCACACACTGTCTCTGTCAGGTGTGAGGTGGGGTGGGGTGGGGTGGAGGGAGTGGGGTAGAGCGGGAGTCCAGCGTATCAGTGCAAAAGATTTCCAAGAATCTTTAGCCAGAGTGTGAGAGGATGATCTAGCTGCAGAATCCATGAGTCAAAGTGCCTTTTTATGTGCTTTTTCTGTTGGCGTAGGAACAGGAGCAGGCTGTTTATCTCTTCCAATAAAAACCAAAAGAACTGCGGATGCTGTAAATCAGGAACAAAAACATGAGTTGCTGGAAAAGATCAGCAGGTCTGGCAGCATCTGTGAAGAAAAAAAAAATGAGAGTCAATGTTTTGGTTCCGGTGACCCTGAGGAAGGGTCACCGGACCCGAAACTTTAACTCTGAATTTCTTTCTTGACAGATGATGCCAGAGCTGCAGAGCATTTCCAGCAACTTCTGCATTTAGCTATTCGAGCCTGCTGTTGCATTCAATATGCTGGGGAATGATTGTCCTACTCAGGGCCCTGTCCCCGCCAGGCTGGTCCAGTGCAGCTAAAAATTTATATTGACACAACAAATTAAAAGGAAACGAATTGCCCGGCTGTGTCCACGAAAATCAGGACAAGCCGATCCCAACAATTATCATCCTATTAATTCACTCTCCATCATCAGTATTGTGATGGAAGCAGCAATAACAGTGCTATCACGTACTACTCACTCAGCAAGTAACCTGCTCACTGATGTTGTGCGTTCCACCAGGGCCACTGAGATCTTAATCTCATTTCAGCATTAGTCTAACATGGACAGAACATAAAGTTAGAGGTACGGTGAGACTGACTGCTCTTAACATCAAGAGATCTTGCAAAAAAAAAATGCAGTCAGTAGGAATCAAGGGAAAAACACTCCACGGGAATTTGAACTATCCAGCGGTCAGGAGCACAGCATGGTAAAACATGAGATCTAGATTGCGAACAGTGCGTTTCATCCTGAGTTATCTTGCAAACAGATGGACGTGGTCGTCAGGGAAGAAAATTAAGCAGTGAATTTCAGAATTCCAGGAATGTGGACGACAAAGTCTGATAAATTAGCAACAGTGGAGGAATGGAGAGGTGGGGATGGGGGTCGAGTTGGGTGATGTCAATGGATGTGCATAAACTAACATAGTGGCTTTTGATGAGATGAGAATAGGAGGAGCCAGGAATACTTCCTTTGGTGGAAGGGGGGGGGCAACACGTTCCAGATCTTTGGAGGGGAAAGGGAATTTGGAGGTGAGGTCAAGGTTGATTTTCAAAAGGATTTAGAAGGGAGAGGGACTGTAACAGACAAAAGCAAGAACTGTCAACAATATCAGCAAACAGGCATCTCCACCCAAGGCCTCCCGCCTGTTCCACTACACCGTGGTAGATGCTGTCCTCCAAAACGACCTGGAGCACCGTCTGCCTTCTGCTGCCCAGTGAGCAGGTCAAACACACTGTCTTTGAGGGCACCAAAACGGTCACCAGGTACACCAATGCAAGTAGGACTGTCTAAGAGCAACTCACAAAAAAAAAGTAGAGATTGTATGCCCAGTGATTGAGTCGAAAGAGAGTTGAGGAGCTAGGTGGTGTGTCTCATGAACATGGGGAGCTCTAGAGGTAGGACAGGAACCAGGGAAAGATGACAGTTCAGGGCTTAGACAAGGTGTAACTTCAGAGACAGTTTCAGGGAAAAGAGGGACATGGAAGAGACAGATGATCAGACTGTATCAATCCAAATGACAAAGAAGCTCCATGAGCTCCTGACAACATGGAGGTGATAGAAAGGGCAAACACTTCAAAAGAAAGTGCTAAAAAGGCTTTAGGAAGCTTCAGCAGGCTGTGTGTTTCCCACAAACCTGATATAATTGTCTTTTTATCCCTTCATTAACACTTATAAATCAGATGGAATTTTTAAAGATCAGCACAAAAAGACCCCAATGAACATAGTTGTATCCTGGATGTGATTAACAACAAAACCCTTGTCCTGCAATCAAAAAATAGATCACTTTAAAGAGCACTAAGATACATTAGAGATTTTAAGAAGTGGTTTGGTTTCATTGTCATCCAGACCTTCTTGCAGAGAGGGAGGGACACTACAAAGCAGGGATTGTTTTTTACTGTGAACATATCAGTCACTGTCAATGCTCATGAACTCGCTGGTGTTTCAACAGGCTGGATTTCAGAGTGAAGCCCTTCCCACAACCAGTGCAGGTGTACGGTCTCTCCCCAGTGTGAGATCGCTGATGTACAGCGAGTTGGGTTGACCACTTGAACCCAGCCCCACAGTGAGAGCAGCTGAACGGTCTCTCATCACTATGAATACGTTGATGCAACATCAGGTCCCCAGATCTTTTAAAGCACTTTTCACAGTCTGGGCATTGAAAGGGTCTCTCATCTGTGTGAAGTTGCTGGTGACGCAGCAGGTTGGATTTCTGAGTGAATCCCTTCCCACAC
The DNA here is from genome assembly GCF_021869965.1 of Rhincodon typus. Classification (NCBI taxonomy): domain Eukaryota; kingdom Metazoa; phylum Chordata; class Chondrichthyes; order Orectolobiformes; family Rhincodontidae; genus Rhincodon; species Rhincodon typus. Next base: position 12,157 of record NW_025968919.1, read on the forward strand.
TCAGTGCAGGTGTATGGCCTCTCCCCAGTGTGTGTTCGCTGGTGTACAGTGAGTTGGAATGATTGCCTGAATCCAGTCCCACAGTAGGAGCACCTGAATGGTCTCTCGTCAGTGTGAACACGTTGGTGGGACATCAGAACCCCAGAACTTTTGTAGCAGTTCCCACAGTCTGGGCATTTAAAAGGTCTGTCCTCCGTGTGAATTCGCTGATGACTCAGCAGGCTGGATTTCTGAGCGAATCCCTTCCCACACTCAGTGCAGGTGTATGGCCTCTCCCCGGTGTGCGTTCGCTGGTGTACAGTGAGTTGGAATGACCGCCTGAACCTAGCCCCACAGTGGGAGCACCCGAATGGTCTCTCGTCAGTGTGAACACGTTGATGTAACATCAGGTCCCCAGATCTTTTATAGCATGTCCCACAGTCTGGGCATTTATAAGGTCTCTTCCTTGTGTGAACTTGGTGGTGTTTCAGTAGGGTGGATTTCCGAGCAAATGTCTTCCCACATTCTGAGCAGGTGAATGGTCTCTCCCCAGTGTGAATCCGCTGGTGTTCAATGAGGTCAGATGATTGCTTGAATCCAGACCCGCAATGAGAGCAACTGAAGGGTCTCTCGCCAGTGTGAACACGTTGATGCAGCTTTAGGGCACCACAGCTTTTATAGCACTTCCCACAGTCTGAGCATTTAAACGGTCTGTCCTCTGTGTGAACTGGCTGGGGTTTCAGCAGGGTAGATGATTGCGTGAATCCACACTCAGAACAGACGAATGGCCTCTCCCTAGTGTGCCTGTATTTATGCTGTGACAGGGCAGGTGATCTGCTGAAGCCTTGTCCACACATACAACACGTGTACAGTTTCTCCCCACTGTGAATGGTGCTGTTTCGTTCCATGTTCAAAATCAAATGACATTCGGGTTACAATAAACTGGGCGACTCCGTCAGATCCTGAAGTGATGTTTGATTTCAAGTCTCCCCACTGGAACTCTTCCTCTTCTAATGCCCTGTGAAATTGGTTGAAAATAGAAAAACGGCAGTGAGAGAAAAACCAGAAAAACAAACAAAAAGATATAGGAGCACAAGTATGCAATTCAACCCATCAAGTCTGCTCTTGCTGTTCAATGAGATCAGGATTGATCTGATAATTCTCAACTCCACTTTCCTGTCTTATCCCCTAACCTTTGTTTCCTTTACGGATTAAAAATCTCTATCTCAGCCTTGAATACACTGAGCAACCCAGCCTCTGCAGCAAGTAATTCCACAAATTCAGTATCTTGTACCTCACCCCGAGAGAAGAGATTCCTCATTTCAGTCTTACATAGGTGACTCCTTATCCGAGATTATGTCCTCTGCTCCTACACTCTCAAACAAGGAGGAACAATCTCTCTGAATCTATCCTGTCAAGTCCTCAATAATCTTATATCTTTCAATGAGGTTTCCTTTCGTCCAGTGAGAAAATCCTCCCACGTCTGGGATCAATTCTCTGAACATTCTATAGACTGCCTTTCCGGGTGACTAAAACTGTTCACAGTATTCCAGGTGGGATCTGACTAATGTCCTGTACAGTTTTAGCATATTCTCTATTTTTGTACCCCATTCCCTTTGAAATAAAGGCCAACAGACTTTTTACCTACTTGATTACCACTGCAACGTGGTGGCTCTGCTGCATTACAACAGCAGGGACCCGGGTTCGATCCCAGCCTCGGGCAACTGTCTGTGTGGAGTTTGCACATTCTCCCCATGTTTGCGGGTTTTCTCCCACAGTCTAGAGATGTGCAGGCTAAGTGCACTGGCTATGCTAAAGATCCCGTAGCGTTCAGGGATGGGTCTGGGTGGGATGCTCCGAGGGTCGGTGTGGACTTGATGGGCCAAAGGGATTTTATGATATGATTATGTGCTGAACTTGGATGCTAGTTTTTCATCTTTCAAGCACACAGATCCATAATTCTGTCTGTGCTGCAGCTTTCTGCAGTGTTTTTCCCCAGTTAAATAATATTCACCTCTTAGTCTTCCTGCAAAAATACATACACATTTTTCCCACATAATATTCCATCTGCTGAGTTTTTGTCTACTTGCATAACCAGTCTCTATCCCTCTGTAGTCTCGTTATGTCATCCTCACCATTTGCCTCCATGTATCATGTGTCATTAGCAAAACCTCCCAAACCAGTCACTTCCACCACCATGGAGGACCAGGGGAGCAGACGTATATGTCTATCATCACCTTGAAGCTCCCTCCAATTCACATATAAATGTCCTCCAATTCAATCTAGAAGTAGGGGGCATAGTCTGAGAATTAGGGCAAGACTGCTCAGGAGAGATATTAGGAATCACTTCTACGCTGAAAACATCGTAGAGGTTTGGAACTTGCTTCCAAAAATAGCAGTTGATGCTCAATCACTCAGTTATTAGTTGTAAATCGGAGATAGATAATCTTATGATCAGCAAGGATGTTCAGGGATATGGTCCACAAACAGGTTTATGGAGTTAGGCCACAGACCAGCCATGATTTCACTCAATGGCAGAACAGGCTCGGGGAGCTAAATGGCCTACTCCTGATCCTTTGTTCACTGATAGCTACTGGCTTCAGTCCCTGTTACAAACTTCCTAACTCCAACTGCATAGCTCGCTCTGATAACTGTTTAAACCCGGCTCTTTGCAATGTTGGTGCAATATCTGACTTGGAGATAAGCTTTCAACCACAGAGCCACATCCGTACCGTGACATTCTATTTCCTTTTCAGTGACATGGCCTGACTCCAGCACAGTCTCAGCTCCATGTGCTGAAAATCCCATTCAGTGCTTGTAACCTCGAGATTGAAGGACCCTCATACACTCCTGATTCACCTCCCACTTTCAACCCCCCTGTAATATTGAGCTCATCCAATACACAGGCTGCCCCTGTGCTCACTCACCCTGAGCCTTGTTCTCCTCACCCGGAGCTCACTGACCTAAGAAGTCTGCCAGTTCAGAAAAAAAGCATTTTAAATTTCCTGTCCTTGCTTTGAAATCCCTCCACGACAGTGAACATGCCCACCTCTGTAGTCTCTGCCAGCCACACAATCCTGCACTTGCCTAATTCCAGCTCCTTGAGCGTGCTCAATTAGTCTCCCCACCAATGGTGGATGTTTTTTCAGTATAAAATGTTGAAAATCAAACTAATACATAATTAATTTAATGCCAGGGCCCCACTGTGGTTCACAGTGACCACATCTACCGCAAGCATTGGTTGCTTAGAGTCGATAAGCTGGAGTCTGAGCTCTAAACACTGCCACATATCAAAGTGCGGGGACATAATTTCCCTGGACCCTGTCTTTCAGGAGGCAATCACACCCCTAAGATTAACTGCTTTAAATATGGTCAACGTCAGGGATAAGAGGGTATGACTACGAGTGAGACAAGAGGGACGCAGGAGATGTTGCTGAAGGAGTCTTAGCCCTGGACTTTGTGCTCTCTGTGTGGATAAGAGTGTGGGCTGTTGGGAGGATGAACAAACTGGCCGCAGTACCATGGTACATGGAGCCTTTCAAGAGGGTGGGGAGGGATGCAGAAAAAAGAAATATAGTTGTAACTGGGGGTAGCGTAATCAGGGGAATAGACATTATTCTCTGTGGCCAGGATCAAGAGTTCCAAAAACTGTGCTGCCTACCTGGTGTCCGTGTTCAGGATACCTCACCGGCTGCAGGGG
>NW_025968919.1:15935-18899 GCF_021869965.1 Rhincodon typus
CTCCTCTGATGCTGCTTGGCCTGCTGTGTTCATCCAGCTCTATACCTTGTTATATCAGATTCTCCAGCATCTGCAGTTCCTGCTATCTCTGAATCATAGACCAGTTAGCCTAACACTGGAAAACAGTGACAGTATTGGACAGTCAGTCAGTCAGCATGGATTTAGGAAAAGGAAATGACAAACAAGACCTAGTGTCCATGTACACAAGTCATTGAAATTAGCACACAGATGCAGCAGGAGGTGAAGAAGGCAAATGGTAATAGCGAGAGGATTTCAGTACAGGAGCAGGGATGGCTTGCTGAAATTGGACAGAGTCTTGGTGAGACCACAGCTGAAATTGTGTGCAGATTTGGAATATGGATCTGATGAAGGATTTTCTGGCTATGGAGGCTGTACAACAAAGGTTTACCGGACTGATTCCTGGGATGGCAGGACTGATATACAAGGGCAGAATGGATTGGTTAGGACAAAATTCACTGGAGTTTAGAAGAATGAGGGAGGATCTCACTGAAACCCATGAATTCTAATAGGACTAACAAAGTAAAGGCAGGAAGGATGCTTTCAATGAGCAGGGAGTCGAGAACCAGGGAGTCACACACTAAGGATATGGGGTAGGCCATTTACGACTGAGTTGAGGAAAGTTTTCTTTCCTCAGAGACTGGTGAGCCTGTGGAATTTGCTGTCACAGAAAGCAGTTAAGACCAAAACATTGAATGTTTCTGAGAAGAAAATAGATATAGTTCTGAGGACTAAACAGATCAAATGGTATGGGTCTAAAGTGGGAACAGGTTGCTGAGTGGGATGATCGGCCATGACCGAACGCAATAAAAAGGCCTATTCCTGTTCCTATGTTTTTTGTTTCCATTCTGTAAAAGGTGGGATATACAACAAAAGGATTATAACTGACAAATGTCAGCACTAACTTATCACCACCGGAAGAAAATCCTGTAATTCCTTACCGAACAGCAATCGCGGAGCAGCTTCACCACACGGACTGCAGCAGTTCAAGAAGGTCAAGGAGATGCAGAGCAATTTTCGAAGCTTCTGGAGTGGCTGCTGTCTCTCGTTTTCTATGCAGTTCTCAAATTGTTGAATGTTCTGAGAAAAGCAACACAGTATATAGGAAATAAGAAAATATCTTCGGAAGATTTGATGCTGGGGGAAGGGAAGCAGTGAGAGTGGCAGGGAAAAAGTGGCCCCAATTCCCACTCCACTCAGTTGTCTCCCTCCATTCCGTGCTCCGTTCTCTCAGCCTCTTTCACATTGGCAGCCAGCTCAGTGACAAAAATGTGCATGTGGACACTTTTCCATCAATCTTAGTCACTAGTACATGTACAAGTGTTTTCCAACAGCATACTGCGCATTCTGCTCACAGCAATGTTTTCAGCCCCATTCACACCGGATAAACAAACTGTCAAGGGATAAATTACAAAAGCAAAAACAAAACTGACCAGAGACAACAAGGTGCAGGGCTGGATGAACACAGCAGGCCAAGCAGCATCATAGGAGCAGAGAGGCTGACGTTTCGGGCCTAGACCCTTCCTTTAGCAGCTTCCATGATGCACTAGTTAACAGGTACAGAAAATTGTCAAGGTTTCAAGCCGTGGCATCCACAACCAAACAAAGACCTTTACTCAGAAAGCCCCAGTTCATAAACTCCAGCCCTTCCTTCTGTTTGATCATGTTCTCTCCCAGACTTGCTCGTACCAGTTCGCAGATACTGACCTCATTAATGGCCAAAAGTGTGGACAGAGTTTCTGATCAAGAACCAGCTTGCAATTAACTTCTAGGTCTTTCCACACAAACAAACAACAGCTTTATTCTTTTTAACACAAGCTGCTGCCCACAGCCCAGAGGTCACCGTTCAGCTCTCCAATTCGAAGCAAAACTGTTTCAAAATAAAAAATCAGCGGGGTTCTAACACAGTCCACAAAAGATTCAGTCAGGCATCCAACTGCTAAGACACCTGTGGGTTTACAGGGGTTTTCAGGAGTCAGATTCTGGTGGTATTGCTGCTTTTTATCACATCCAGCTTCATATTGCACTTTTACCGCGGGAAACCCTCCGACCAGGAGTAATCAAACAAAACTGCAGAGCCCCAGATGGAGACATTGGAGAAGGAGGAGTGGAGGAAGGGAGATCAGGAACGGGGGACCCCGCCCAATCACATATCAACACGCTAACCGCGCCTGCGCATTATCACCGCCCGCGGAAGCCAGATGGTGACCGTTCCCAGCGGCCCTGTTTCTGGGAAGAAGACTGACGGTCTCGGCAACTTATATCGCGGCACCAGAAAACCCATGTTTGGGACTTGAGACCTAACCTGGGCAACCATGAATCCTTTTTTCCGGACAACGCGCCGAACGTTGGTCTTCCCTTTAAACTTCACTTATTGCCTCTGGATGTGTTACACAAACGTTTCGGTTCGGCGATCGCTCGCGGCGCGCATGCTCAGTCACTATTTACTGTACGCATGCTCCAACACCCATCGCCTGATTGATGGTTGTCGGACCAATAGCAAGAAAGGGGCGGGGCTAGAGACGCGTCCTGTCTCCGCCGATCCTCCAACCAGAAGATGAGGGGCGGGGCTGGCGCTCTGACCAATCAGAGAATGGGCGCGAACAAAAACCGAAGTTGCTGGAAAAGCTCAGCAGGTCTGGCAGCATCTGTGAAGAAAACAAAATCAGAATTAACGTTTCTGGTCCAGTGACCCTTCCTTAGAACTGAATGGGCGTGGGCTTGCCCTCCAAACTCTGTGGGAGCGAGTGAGGGACGGGGCTAGTGGGAGGGTCCGTGGCGCCCGATTATTGTTTTAGTTTGAGGTTTTATTGTCGTATGTTCTCAGGTACAGGCTACAACAGACGGTGAGAAGTGGACAGTGTCCCCACACACAGTGGTATCTCAAGTACCCAGGCACAAAATCTTAGTTACAGAAATTGAAGAGTAAAGAAATAACTTAAAAAA
>NW_025968920.1:0-18899 GCF_021869965.1 Rhincodon typus
GCTGCTTGGCCTGCTGTGTTCAGCCAGCTCTACACATAACTATTCTAATCCTATTTTCAAGCATACGACCCTCGCATGCCTTCGCATCACAAGTACATATCTAAATACTACTTACATGTTATGAGGGTCTCTGCCATTACCACCCTTACAAGTAGTGACCCCCAGATTCCCATCATTCTGTGGCTGAAAACATTTTCTTCAAATCCCTTCTACACCTCCTGCCTTTACATTAAATCTATTACCCCACCTTGGTTACTGATCTCTCCACCAATGGGAAACATTTCTTCCTGTCTATCCTATGTACCTCATAATTTCATTTATGTTAATCAGGTCCTCTCTACTCATTCTCCTCTACTTGAAGGAAAAAAACCCAGTGTCTCCGATTTCTATTCGTAACTAAAAATAAATTCTAGATAGCATCCTGGTAAATCTTCTCTGCACCCACTCCAGTGGAAATCATACCCCTCCTACAACGGGGATTCCAGAACTGCACACAGTACTCTGTGGCCTATATAGTTCCAGCGTAATCCCCCTGCGCTTAAACTCTCTGACTGAGCTAACAAAGGCAAGTATCCCATATTCCTTTTTAACCACTTTATCTACCTGCCTGCTATCTTAAGCAGCCGGTGGACATGCACACCAAGGTCTCTCTGATTATAGAATCCCTACAGTGTGAAAGCAGACCATTCAGCCCATCAAGTCCAGACTAAACCCCGCCCCCTGCTGAAGAGCATCACACCCAAACCTCTCCCCCCACCCCAACTACCCTATCCCCATACCCCTGCATTTCCCATGGCTAACCCACCCGGCCTGTGTATCCCTGGACACTATGGGCAATCCGCCTAACCTGCACACCTTTGAATTGTGGGAGGAAACCCACACAGACACGGGGAGAATGTGCAAACTCCACACAGACAGTCGCCTGAGGGTGGAACTGAACCCGGGTCCCTGAGCTGTGAGGCAGCAGTGCTAACCAATGAGCCACCGTGCTGCCCAGTACTTCTCAGTACTGATCCTCATTACATCCCAAGGTCATGTAGTCCCTGGACTTGTCTGTCCTGCCGAAGTGCATCACATCATAGCTATCTGGACTGAATTCCTTTTGCCATTGATCAACACAGCTATATCCCCCTGTAATCTAAGTCTATCCTCCTCACTAGTTAATACTACCAATTTTCATATCATCCACTGAGTCACTGATCGACCATTCTATGTTCATACCTAAATTATTTATACCTACCACAAACAGCAAGGACATAATACTGATCCCTACAGAACTAGATTAGACACAAGTTTCCAGACATAAAAACTCCCTTGGATACCACCTTCTGCTTCCTGCTACTCAGAAAATTCAGAATCCAGATAGCCAAATTACCTTCAATTCCATGGGCTCTTATCTTTGCTATCAGGCTTCCATACAAGATCTTACCAAGAATCTTGCTGAAGTCCAAATAGACTACGTCAAATATACTGCCCTCATCGACACACCTGGTCACCTCTGAAAATTTCAATCAAATTGGTCAAACATGACCTTTCCTCAACAAAGCCACACTGACTATCCTTGACTAATCTCTGCCTCTCCAAGTGCAAATTAATTCTGTTCCTCAGAAGTGCTTCCAATAATTTCCCCATCACTGAGGTTAGATTGACTGGCCTCTAGTTTCCCTTTTTATCCCTTTCTCCCTTATTTACTAATGATACCACATTGGCTGTCCTCCAGTCCTCTACCACTTCTCCTGCAGCCAAAGTGGAATTGAAAATTATTGCCAACACTCCTGGAATTTCTTCCTTTGCCTCATTCAACAGCCTGTGTCATCTGGCTCTGGATATTTAACTACTTTTAAGTAGACCAGCCAGACCAGTCTTGAAGGTTACATTGCATGGGATCCAGGGAGAGCTAGCTAATTGGACTCAAAATTGGCTCGATGGTAGGAAGTAAAGGGTGATGGTTGAAGGCTGTTTCTCCGACTGGAGGCCTGTGACTAGTGGTGTGCCACAGGGGTCGGTGCTGGGACCTTTGTTATTTGTTATTTACATAAATGCTGTAGACGTGAATGCACAAGGCATGATTAGTATGTTTGCGGATGATACAAAATTAGGAGGTATCGTTGATAGTGAGGAAGGTTATCAAAAATTACAGAGGGATCTTGATCAGATGGGGAAGTGGGTTGAGGACTGGCAAATGCAATTCAATACAGATAAGTGTTAGGTGTTGAACTTTGGAAAGTCAAACCAAGGTAGGACTTATACAGTAAATGGTAAGAGTTGTGGAAGGAGTGTTGTGGAACATAAGAACCTAGGAGTACAAGTACATAATTCGTTGAAAGCAACATCACAGGTGGACAGAGTAGTGAAGAAGGCATTTAGCATCATGGCCTTCATTGATTGAGGCATTGAGTGTAGGAGTTGGGCTGTTATGTTACAGTTGTATAAGTCATTGGTGGAGCCATACTTGGAGTATTGTGTACAGTTTTGGTCACCCGCTTATAGGAAAGACATAGTTAAACTGGAAAGTGTGCAAAGAAGATTCACAAAGATATTGCCAGGACTAATAGGCCTGAGTTATAGCGAAAGGTTGGTCAGGATGGGACTTTATTCCTTGGAACATAGGAGAATGAGAGGTGACCTTATTGAAGTGTATAAAATCATGAGGGGCATAGATAGGATGAATGCACAGTCTTTTTCCCAGGGATAGGGAATTGAAAACTAGAGGCCATAGGTTTAAGGTGAGAGGGGAAAGATTTAAGAAAGACCTGAGGGGCAGTTTCTTCACGCAGAGAGTGGTGCATATGTGGAGTGGGCTGCCAGAGAAAGTGGTTGAAGCAGGTACAACAGCAACATTTAAAAATAGCATTTGCATAGCTACATGGATGGGAAGAGTTTAGAGGGATATGGACCAAATGCGGGCAATTGGAACTAGCTGAATGGGCACCATGGTCAGCATGGACCAGTTTGGACCGAAGGGCCTGTTTCCATGCTGTATTACTCAATGACTCTATTCTATTACTCTTTGACCACTCAGAACCTTTAAGCTAATTTATTTAATTATATTACAGTCCTCCTCCCTGAGTTTTATACCCACATTGTACCTCTCAATAGTGAACATGACCCAAAGTGTTCATTTAGAATCCTACCTACATCCTCTAGCTCCACAAACAAATTATCACTGTGGTCCATATGGGCCCTTCTCTTTCCCTAGTTATCCTTTTATCCTTAATGTACTTATAAGATAACTTAGGGCTTGTTTTATTTTATTCTCCCATTATGCTTTCATGCTTCCATTTTGCTCTCCTTTGAATTCCTTTTTAAGATCTCCTTGCACATACGAGATCTCAGTATGTGCTATAAGCCTTCCTTTTTCTCTCCATCCAATCCTGTATATATAATCATTGAGTCATCCAGCACGGAAACAGACCCTTCATTCCAACCGGTCCATGCCGAACATAATCCCAAACTAGACTTGTCCCAACTGCCTGGTCCTGGCCCATATCCCTCCAAACCTTTCCTACTCATACTTATTGGAATGTCTTTTAAACACTGTAATTGTACCCACATCTAGCACTTCCTCAGGAAGTTCATTCCACACATGAACCACCCGCTGCACAAAAAATTTGCCTCATGTCGTTTTTTAAATCTCTCTCCCCTCACCTTAAATATGCACCCTCTAGCCTTGGAATCCCTCGGGGAAAGACAACTACCATTAACTCCATCTATACCCCTTATAGTTTTATAACCTATAAGATCACCTCTCAACCTCCTACGCTTCAGTGAAAAAAGTCCCAGCCTATCCAGCCTTTCTTCATAACTCAAGCTTTCCATACCAGGACTGAAAGAACCGCGGATGCTGTACATCAGAAACAAAAACAGAAGTCGCTGGAAAAGCTCAGAAGGTCTGAGGAAGGGTCACCGGACCTGAAACGTTAACTCTGATTTCTCTCCACAGGTGCTGCCAGACCTGCTAAGCTTTTTCAGCAACTTCTGTTTTTGTAACATCCTGGGAAATCTCTTCCGAACCCTCTCCAGCTTAATAATATCTTTCCTATAACTGGGCGACCAGAACTGGACACTATTCCAGAAGAGGCCTCACCAATGCCTGAACATGACTTCCTAACTCTTATAGTCAAAGTACTGAGTAATGTAGGCAAATGTGCTAATCACCTTTTTAACCACCTTGTTTGTATGTGACGCAAATTTCAAAGAATAAAGAACCTGCATGCCGAGGTCCCTGTGTTCTACAACACTACCCAAGGCCCTACCATTAATTGTATAGGCCCTATTCTAATTTGTTGTGCCAAGATGCAATATCTCGCATTTATTCAGATTGAACTCCATCTGCCATTTTTCAGCCCATTGACCCATTTAATCAAAATCCCATTACAATCTTAGGAAATCTTCTTCACTGTCTACTATGCTGTCAATTTTGGTGTTGTCCCCAAAACTTACTAACCGATTCTCTCAAGATCCAAGGTTCGCTGGATTTATTGATCCCATTCTCCCAAATTATTGAAACCTGTACTCTCCTTATTTCTTGAATATGTCCTATTATTCTGACACAAATTTACTTAAAAGAATTAGCTTCCAGTCCATTCTGGCCAAAAGATACCTGATCTTATTAAAAATCAACCATTCGCCAGTTTAGAAATTTGATTTAAGGCCCATCCTTCTCCTTTTCCACAACAATTTTGAATCAAACGAAATTACAAACACTGTCTGTAAAATGATCTCTCACTGATATTTCAACCACTTGCCTGGCTTTAGTGTCTAAAATTAACTCCAGGCCTGCCCCCTCTCTTGTAGCACCTTCTATATAAGGAAAACATGGACCATTTTCCTTACCTTGAGAGCCTTCTAAACATAGAACACAGAACAATATTTAGACAAGTACGTGAATAAGGAATGTTTGGAGGGATATGGATCAGACACAGGCAAGTAGACTAGTTTAGTTTGGGATTATGGTCGGCATGGACTGGTTGGACCGAAGGGTCTGTTTCTGTGCTGTATGACTCTATGACTCTACAACCAATACAACACAGTACAGGCCCTTCGGCCCACGATGTTGTGCTGACCCATTATCCTCCTAAGATCAATCTACCCTACATTTTACTATCCTCCACATGCCTATGAGTCGCTTAAAAGTCTCTAAAGTATCTGACTCCACTACCACTGCTGGCAGCGTATTCCACAAGCTCACCACTTCTCTGGATGGAAGCATGCCAAGACAATTAAATTCTTCTTCACTTCTAATGGGCCCTCCACTGACCCCTGTGGAACTCCACTAGTCACTGTCTCCCATCCTGAAAGAGACTCCTTTATCCCCACTCTCTGCTGTCTGCCAGTCAAGCAATCTTCTATCCATGCCAGTGTCTTGCCGCTAACACCATCGGCCCTTATCTTATTAGGAGTATCCTGTGCAGAACACTGTCAAAGGCCTTTCGGAAATCCAAATAAATCACATCCATTGCCTCTCCTGAGTCTAACTTGCTTGTTACTTGCTCAAAGAATTCTAACAGGTTTGATTTGAGCAGTGGGAGAGGTGAGAGCACGAGCCAGGGGGCAGACGGGAAGGTAAGGTTTTCCTTATAAAAACTTACCTAGTGAGTCAGCGGCCTTCTTGATTCAAGCGGCGGAAGTGGTGAGAGCGCGAGCTGGGAAGTGAACTATTATATCTGGGCATGGGCTAAACCCGAAACACTACACGTGTAGTGTCTCCCACCCATCCTCCTCCTCTAACCAAAAAAAAAAGACTGTGTGGAGGGTCGGTAAGGTAAGTTTTTTTAATTCTTTTGGCAATCTAGAGTAGTGGGATTGGAACTAGGGCAGTTGCATGCTTGTAGGATGTGGGAGGTAAGGGTCACTACTAGTGTCCCTTCTGACTTCACCTGCGAGAAGTGCACCCAACTCTAGCTCCTCACAAACCACGTTAGGGAACTGGAGCTGGAGCTGAATGAACTCCAGATCATTTGGGAGGCTGAGGGGGTGATAGATAGATAGAAGTTAGAGGGAGGTTGTTACAGGACAAAGGTAGCTGGGTGACTGTCAGGAGGGGGAAAGGGAATAGGCAGACAGTGCAGGGATCCCCTGTGGCCGTTCCGCTCAATAATGAGCATACCGCTTTGGATACTGTTGTGAGGGGGGGACCTACCAGAGGAAAGCCATAGCGGCCAGGTGTCTGGCACTGAGCCTGGCTCTGTGGCTCAGAAGGCAAGTTGGGGGGAGAATAGGAGAGGGATAGTGATAGGAGATTCAACGGTTAGGGGAACAGACAGGAGATTCTGTGGTACCGAGCGAGACTCCCGGATGGTATGTTGCCTCCCGGGTGCCAGGGTCAGGGATGTCTTGGATCAAGTCTTCAGGATTCTTAAGGGGGAGGGAGAGCAGCCAGAAGTCGTGGTACACATCGGTACCAATGACATAGCTAGGAAACAGGATGAGGAACTGAAAAGTGAATATAGGGAGCTAGGATGGAAGCTCAAAACCAGGATGGGCAGAGTAGTAATCTCAGGATTACTACTGGTGCCACGGGCTAGTGAGGCCAGAAATAGGGAGCAAGTACAGCTGATCAAGTGGCTACAGAGCTGGGGTAGGATGGAGGGCTTCAGATATGTGGATCATTGGGATACTTTCTGGGGAAGGTGGGACCTCTACAGGAAGGATGGGTTGCACCTGAACTGGAGGGGCACCAATATCATGGGTGGGAGGTTTGCTAGAGCCCTTCAGGAAGGTTTAAACTAGTTTGGCAGGGGGATGGGAACCGGAGATACAGATCAGAGGATGGGGTAGCAGGTGTACAGGCAGATACAGCAAGCAGAGAATCTGAGAGGAAGAATAAGCAGTTAGGAGGGCAAAGTGGCAGTCAATGCGACGGGTTGAGGTATGTCTACTTCAATGCAAGAAGTGTCAGGAATAAGGGTGACAAACTCAGAGCATGGATCAGTTCTTGGGACTACGATGTTATGGCCATTACGGAGACTTGAATAACACAGGGGCAGGAACTGTTGTTGGATGTTCTGGGGTATAGATGTTTCAAAAGAAATAGGGAGGGAGGTAAAAGAGGTGGAGGAGTGGCATTGCTAATCAGGGATGGTATCACAGCTGCAGAAAGGGAGGTCGTGGAGGAGGGTTTCTCCACTGAGTCAGTATGGGTGGAAGTCAGAAACAGGAAAGGAGCAGTCACTTTATTAGGAGTTTTCTATAGACCCCCCCAAAAGCAACAGAGACACTGAGGAACAGATTTTGGAAAGGTGCAGAACTAACAGGGTTATTGTCATGGGTGACTACAACTTCCCTAATATAGACTGGAACCTCTGAAGTGCAAATACTTTGGATGGAGCAGATTTTGTCAGTGTGTCAGGAAGGATTTCTGACTCAATATGCAGATAGGCCGACTAGAGGGGAGGCCATATTGGATTTGGTGCTTCGCAACAAACCAGATCAGGTGTCAGATCTCTCGGTGGGAGTGCATTTTGGTGTTAGTGATCACAACTCCCTGATTTTTACTATAGTCATGGAGAGGGATAGGAGCAGACGGTATGGGAAAGTATTTAATTGGGGGAGGGGGAATTACAATGCTAATAGGCAAGAACTACAGAGCACCAGTTGGGATCAGATGTTCTCAGGGAAATGCATGAGAGAAATGTGGAGGTTGTTTAGGGAGCAGTTGCTACAGGTATTGGATAGGTTTGTCCCAGAGGTAAGGAAAGGATGGGAAGGTGAAGGAACCTTGGATGACAAGGCATTTTGAACACCTAGTCAAGAGGAAGAAGGAAGCTTACTTAAGGTTGAGGAAGCAAGGATCGGACAGGGCTCTAGAAGTCTACAAGGTAGCCAGGAAGGAACTGAAGAATGGACTTAGGAGAGCTAGAAGGGGGTATGAGAAAACCTTGGCGGGTAGGATCAAGGAAAAACCCGAGGCTTGCTTTGCTCATGTGAGGAACAAGAGGATGGCCACAGTGAGGGTAGGGCCAATCAGGGATAGTGGAGGGAACTTGTGCGTGGAGTTGGAGGAGGTAGGGGAGGTCCTTAATGAATACTTTGCTTCAGTATTCACAGTGAGAGGGACCTTGATATTTGTGAGGACAGCATGAAACAGGCAGATATGCTCAAACAGGTTGATGTTAGGAAGGAGGATGTGTTAGAAATTTTGAAAAACATGAAGATAGATAAGTCCCTGGGCCAGACGGGATATACCCAAGGTTGCTACGGGAAGCGATTGCTGCCCCTTTGGCAATGATCTCTGCATCCTCACTATCCACTGGAGTAGTACCAGATGATTGGAGGGTGGCAAATGTCATTCCCTTGTTCAAGAAAGGGAATAGGGATAATCCTGGGAATTACAGACCAGTCAGTTCTACTTCTGTGGTGGGCAAATTATTGGAGAGGATTCTGACAGATAGTATTTATGATTATTTGGAAAAGCACAGTTTGTTTAGAAACAGTCAGCATGGCTTTGAGAGGGGCAGGTCATGCCTCACAAGCCTTATTGAATTCTTTGAGGATGTGACAAAACACATTGATGAAGGCAGAACAGTGGATGTGGTGTATATGGATTTTAGCAAGGCATTTGATAAGGTTCCACATGGAACTTTTCATTCAAAAAGTAACGAGGCATGGGATTCAGGGGAATTTGGCTGTCTGGATACAAATCTGGCTGTCCGGATACAAATCTGGCTGTCCAATAGAAGACAAAGGGTGGTAGTAAGTGGAAAGTATTCAGCCTGGAGCTCGGCGACCAGTGGTGTTCCGCAGGGATCTGTTCTGGGACCTCTACTTTACGTGATCTTCATAAATGATTTGGATGAGGAAGTGAAAGGGTGGGTTTGTAAGTTTGCCGATGACACGAAGGTTGGTGGAGTTGTGGACAGCATGGAGGGCTGTTGTAGATTGTAGGCAGGATGCAGAGCTGGGCAAAGAAGTGGCAGATGGAATTCAACCCGGAAAAGTGTGAAGTGATTCATTTTGGAAGGTCAAATTTGAATGCAGAATACAGGGTTAATGGCAGGATTCTTGGCAGTGTGGAGGAACAGAGGCAACTTGGGGTCCACGTCCATAGATCCCTCAAAGATGCTACCCAAGTTGATAGGCTTGTTAAGGCGGCGTACAGTGTGTTGGCTTTCATTGGCAGGGGAATTGAGTTTAACAGCCGCCAGGTTATGCTGTAGCTCTATAAAACTCTGGTTAGACCACACTTGGAATATTGTGTTCAGTTCTGGTCACCTCATTATAGGAAAGATGTGGAAGCTTTAGAGAGGGTGTAGAGGAGATTTACCAGGATGCTGCCTGGACTGGTGTGCAGGTCTTATGAGGAAAGGTTGAGGGAGCTAGGGCTTTTCTCATTGGAGCAATGAAGGATGAGAGGTGACTTGATAGAGGTGTATAAGATGATGAGAGGCATAGATAGAGTGGATAGTCAGAGAATTTTTCCCAGGGTGCAAATGACTATTACAAGGGGGCATAATTTTAAGGTGACTGGAGGAAGGTATAGGGGAGACGTCAGAGGTAGGTTCTTTACACAGAGAGTGGCGGGCGCGTGGAACGCGCTGCCCACAATGGTAGTGGAATCAGATATTTTAGACACTTTTAAACGAATCTTGGATAGGCACATGGTGGATAGTGAAGTGTAGCGTATGCAGGGTAGTTTGATCTTAGTAGCATAATAGGTCGGCACAACATCGTGGGCCGAAGGGCCTGTACTGTGCTGTACTGTTCTATTTGTCAGATAAAACCTCCCTATTTTCCAGTCCTCTGCTTCCCGACTCCAGAGATTCCTGAAAGATCACCACAAATCCCACTACAACCTCCTCAGCTATCTCCTTCAAACTCTGGGGTATAAGTTCATCTGGTCCAGGTGATTTATCCATTTTCAGACCTTTCAGGTTCCCCAGTACCTTCTCCTTCGTGATGGCCACTACACTCACCTCTGCCCCCGACTTACAAAGTTGCGGCATGCTGCTGGTGTGTTCCACTGTGAAAACTGATGCAAAGTACCAAATCAATTTCACTGCTACTTCTTTATTCCCCATTACTAACTCTTCAGCCTCAATTTCCAGTGTTCCAATATCTACTCTTGCCTTTCTCTCAACTCCTAGGTAGCTAAAAAAACTCTTGCAATCTTCTTTTATATTTCTGGCTACTTTAATCTCAGATTATTTCTGCCCCGTGTTTGCTTTTTTTTAATTAATACTCTGGTTTTTTTTTTTTTAAAAAAGTTTTCCAATCCTCTGACTTCCCACTAATCCTCACCATATTGTATGCTTTTTCTTTTGTTTTTATGCTGTTCTTGACTTCCCTTGTCAGCCATGGTTGCCTCATCCTGCCCTTAATACGTTTCTTCTCGTTTGGGATGAATTTCTGTTGTGCCTTCCAAATTAGCCCCAGAATCTCCTGCCATTACTGTTCCACCATCTTCCCTGCTAGGCTCCCCTTTCAATCAACTCTGACCAACTACCCCCTTGTGTCTTCATTCTTACATTTACTCAAATGCAATACCATTACATCTGATTCCAGCTGGTCCTTCTCATCAAATCTGCCTCATTACACATCACCAAATCCAGAATTGCCTGTTCCCATTTGGCTTTACTACTAGCTGCTCCAAATAAAAATCTCATAGACATTCCATGAATTCCTTTCCCGAGATCTGCTACCAACCGGATTTTCCCAGTCCACCTGCATAGTGAAGTCCCCCATGATTATCATAATAGTGCCTTACTTACATGCTTTTTCTATCTCCTGATTTATTTTCTGCTCTACATCCTGATTACTGCTAGGAAGCTTATACACAACTCCCATCAGGTTCTTTATTCCTTTGTTGTTCCTCAACTTTACCTACTCAGATTCTACGCCTTCTGCTCTACAATCAATTCTTGCTATCAATTTAGCTTTATTTGCTCCAATGAGGCCCCCTCTGCCCATCTGCTTGTCCCTTCCATAGGATGTGTATGCTTGGATATTTAGTTCCCAGCCCTAACCTCCTGTGATACAACATCATATCTACCAAATTTTGACCTGCGCTACTAGCTCATTTACTTTGTTTTGCATACTATGTGCACTTAAGTCCTGCATTGACTGCCCTCTTCTCACGTTTGTCCCTTCATCTGTTGTGCTTGAAGTTAGTTTGCTGACACTTTCCATAATCTCTGTCCTATTACTCCCAGAAGGGGAAACAGCCTGTCCGCATCTATCCAATCATATATTTCAATATGGTTTCCTCTCATTCTTGTAAATGAGTACAAGTCCACCCTGCTCAGCCTTTATTCATAAGAAAATTCCTCCATACATGGAATCAACCTCATGAACCTTCTCTGAACAGTTTCCAATATCAGTATATATTTACTTAGGTAAGGGAGCCAAAACTGTTGACTGAATTAACCAGTACTCATGTTGGTTCATGAAGAATGAATTCTCTGATTCATTTATTTAAAGCAACAGCTTACTGCAGGGCTTTATTCAGGCTCTAGGTAATTTATTCGAGAGTGTCATACTGTCTTCCCTTCAAGCAGTCCAAAGGCTTCAGCCAGTATCATTTCAACCCAAAAGCTGATCAGCTACACAGGAGCCAGTCAGATAATTGTTGTCAGGCTGATGACCTTGGGCATCCACAGTTGGTCACATCTCCACAAAACAATCAGGAACCAGTTGGCTGCCGAATTGCATACATACATCTGCAGTCGTGCTGTCAACAAACATCTTCTCTCACTGCTTGAACAAAGCAGCAGTGTAAACACCAGGTACAATGAATTTCATTAATTTGCTTTTTAAAAGTACTGCAGTCGCTTCCTCAGTACTTTGACTGTGGACTGATGTAGAACTGACAAAAAACTAAATTAAAAAGATTTGATCTTTACATGTCTCAACCCTTATAAAACATCATTTCAAAAACGCATTTCATCACATTTGATAAACAAAAGACAAGACCCACATCCATTCATGCTTCCTTTCCTCTTATACAATATTAGCAATTCTTAGATCTTTAACTTTTTTCATTTTTTTGCCTTTATTCATTAACGGGATGAGGGCGTGGCTGGCTAGGCAGCATTTGTTGCCCATCCCTAATTGCCCAGAGGGCAGTTAGGAGTCAATCATGTTGCTATGGTCTGGAGTCACATGTAGGCCAGACCAGGTAAGGATGGCAGATATCCTGCCCTAAAGGACATTAGTGAACCAGATGGGTTTTTCCCAACAATCAACAATGGATTCATGGTCATCATTAGATTCTTAATTCCAGATATTTTGTTGAATTCAAATTCCACCATCTGCCGTGGCGGGATTCAAACCCGGGTCCTGAGATCATTATCTGGGTCTCTGGATTAACAGTCCAGCGATAATACCACTAGGCCATTGCCTCCATCATTATATATATAGGATAATGCATCAGTAATTTATTCAGAGATAGTAGGAACTGCAGATGCTGGAGAATTGTCCTCTTCAGTAGTGCGAATAATTTTTACATTTACTGCTTGAAACAAAACACTATCTGAATAGTCTTGCATGTCGAGTTTCAAATTTTAGTAAATGGCAGTGGATTATGGTCCATGTAGATTAATGTTTCTCTGTTTCTGTGTCCAACATTGACTTCAGTGTTAATAATCATGTCAAAGCCTCTTTCTCTATAATAGCGTACCTCTCCTGATATGGCTTGGTCTCTTAGAAAAGTACTCCACTGTCTTCTCTATTGCCAATTCCTCATCCTGTAACAAGTCTGCATCTACATGCAAACCTTTAGCATCAACTGCCATTTTGAAAGGTCTGGAACAATCAGGAGCAGTTAATGCCAGTTCACTTACAGATTGCCTTCAATTTCTCAAAGACTGTCTGACATTCTGCTGACCACACTACCATTGCTTGTTCCCTTAACAAATTTGTTTGAAGTTAGTGTTACAGGAAATGTTCTGAAATTATGCACAAGTTTCTGGTAAATCCAACATATACTTTCACGTCATTTTAAAAATTTTTTTTGGTTTTAGGAACAAGGAATTCTATCAGAGCCTTTCACTTTTGTCCTTGACAACACTTAATCTTGTCTATGATATGTCCTAAGTAAGTTATTCCTGCTTTTGTGAATTCACTTTTTACTACCGAACCAGCCAACCATAATTGCTTGGACAGGTCTTCAAATTGTCATGCATGCTCTTCCCATGTTACATTGTCTAAACAAACTACAGAGTTACAAACCTCAACTACAACTTGATTCCTAAATCTCTGAATATAGTTGGAGTCTTCTTTAACTCAAATGGCGCAACTCTTCCAATACTACCCTAGCTATAATTGTCTTTAAGTAATAGCTTCCGAGAATCATATCCACATTTGTTAGGATGACCTGATGGCCTGCTTTTGTTTTTGGCAATAGTTCTATACAATTCTCTGAAGTCAACAGAATGGATCTTCAAAAGTTGGTCTGGGTTATCAAAGGTGATAAACCTGTTCTGATAAAGAGTCACTGATCTCGAAACCGTAACTCTGCTTTCTTCCCCCAAATGCTGCCAAACCTGCTTAGTTTCACCAGCAGTTCCTGTCTTTGTTTCAGATCTCTAGCATTCGCAGTTCTTGTTTTAAAAAAAAAGCAAAGAACTGCAGATGCTGGAAATAAAAACAAATTGCTGAAAATGTTGCTGTTTTTTTAAACTGTGCATTGATGGTTGTTTTCCAAATTCCTACATGTCCTGCTACAGGAATTTCAAGTACTGCTCTCAATATCTCCGTACAACACCATTATTTGTTGAACAACCATCCAATTTCCATCTGCTTGTCAATGAGGGCATCTCCACTTTCTCATCCAAACTCAGTGTTTAATGTAATAGCACTCTGGAAAGCAGGTTGTGACCCTTCTTCAGACATGAAGGCATCCACTACTTGTATAGTTACTTCCTTCAACACTCAAATAAAGCCCCCAAACTCTTGGATGCCTTGCCCACACAGCTTTCCACCTCTCAACCTTGGTTTCCTCCTTTCAGATACTCCTAGAAACCTATCTGACAAAGTTTCTGGTCATCTCACTTAATATTTCCTTATGTAGCTTGGCATCATTCTTTGTTTTTACTCTGGTGAAACACTTTGGGGAGTTTCATTTTGTTAAAGATGCTTTATTATTACAAGACATTATTACAGAAAGGTAAAAATAATTCCTGTGTGCAAAGCAGAATGAGTAAGTATCATTTTATTAGCTTTCAATCTCACGTGAACCCCAAATAAATCTGACATATGCGTATCCACAAATAATCTGTCAACCAGACAAAAAAGACTTCATCTCCATTTGTGATCTACTATGATTATGAGTTCAACAGTACAATCCTAAACAAATATACTGAAATTATGAAGTTAAAAAATTTCAACAACTGTTCAATAATTCTTTTTCAAACGTGTACCTGAATAAAAGTGGTCTGAAGAGATTAAAGCAAAGTCATTTACCTGAATCAGTCGTGGAGGCAGGCTGTGCATCTTTATATGATACTTGATTCCATGTATTGACGTTATCATCATCAGCTTCGTCAGCAACTGTGGAAATACTGTCATATCAGCAACAAACTTTATGCTCCAATTACTTTGGGAATCCTACATTATTAATAGTCACACAGCCCCGCGCGCGCACACGCACAAGCACACAATTACACAGTTAAATATGTGCGAATGAACACATTCCCTATGCTATATGCCCACACTACACTGTCACAGGTCTACGGCACAGAAAAAGGCCCATCAAGTCTGCAGCAGTTGAAAACAACCATCTAACCATTTGAATCCTATTTTCCAGCACTTGGCCCAAAACATTGTGTGCCTTGAATAGGCCATTCAGCCCCTTATGTCTGATTCATCATTCAATAGGATCATGGCTGATCCAAATTTCCTCACTTCCACTTTCCTTCCTTTTCCCAATAACCCTTGGTTCCTCTACTGATCAAGAATCTATCTCAGCCATAAACATGTAGGACTCTGACACCACAGCACTCTGTGGCAAGGAATTCCAAAGACTCTTAACAGTCAGAGAAGAACATCCTCCTCAACGCAGTCTTAAATTGACATACCTTTATTCTGAGACTATGCCCTCTGGGCCTAAACTCTCCCATGAGGGGAAACATCCTCTCAGCATTTACCTTGTCAAGCTCCTTAGGAATGTTCAATGTGATCACCTCTCTTTCTTCTAAATTCCAATTAGTACAGTTCCAGCTTGTTTGACCTTTTCTCATAAGACAATCTCTCCATACCGGGGAACATCCTCTGGAGCTTCTACCATCAAGCCCTCATTTCTGCCATAAGCCTCTCTTCTCTTCTTCACTCAATCCTGGTTATCCCTTGATATCCAGTGTGCACAGGATTTGTTGGTCCCACCCTTTGTCTTTATTAGAACATACTGGCCCTGTAGGTTCCCTATTTTCTTCTTGAGCGTGTCCCATAGTTTTGACATAGATTTATCTAAAAGTATTGGTTCCCACTCCACCTGGCCAAATCATACCTGATCTTATTCAAATCTGCTTCCTGTTAGTTTAGAACTTGAATTTCGGGGCATCCTTATCCTGTTTCAAAAGGATCTTGAATCTAACTGAGTTATGATCACCATGTGGGCACACACCCATGTGCTCTGCCAAAAGGCTGCATTAGAACACATAAGCTAGCACTGGGCAGTCTCTGTCAAACTAACAGATCTTCAATCCTTCAACATGAGCAAGGATCTAAAAATTAGAATCAGCAACTTTACCACAGACAGTAACTTAGCCCTAACACAAAGCATAGAAACCTTTGTCAATTTAATCAAATGAGTTCAATCCATGAAACAAATCTTATGGCTTCTTTTTCCATTGCATCTGATTTTTAAAAAGAAAATAAAACATTTAAAATGAAGAACATAATTGGAATAATCAGTTAGCCATGAAAATACAATTATATCTACAAACATTATGAAAAGTTACTGACACAGAATAATATATCTGGATAATAACATCCAGAGTAAACTGTCTTTTGAAACAAATCACAATTTGATAAATGATTATCACCCAATGCTCACCAAATCAATTTTGCTGACTGCTTGATTTCCTTTAAGGCCACACTTCAGAACATTTACAAGTTGGCCGTGGTTATAAATTTCAACTCATCAGCTTTGCTCAAATTCAAATTTTGAAATGCTAAACAAAAATATTTGAGAGGAATTACCATCACCAACAGATTACTATAGTTCAATGTAACTGTATTCATGGAGAATAACCAGAAATTCAACAGTTTCTCCAACTTACCTGATTCAACTTGTGCATTTTCTGATATCCGAAAACAGTGAAACTTGCTGAAATTGCGCACACAAACACGCACACAATTTGGAGGCAATATCATGTTCTGCAACCTTCCAAAATTGCATTCTGGTGTGAGGCTACTGTAGCAGTCAGCATGAACCTGTTAGGGAGGGAAGATAACATTTCTTTACATACAAATGATATGACTTAAGTTTTAAATAAAAAGATAAAGGCTGTTTCATATGTCATGGTTCTGCTCATGTTATTGTACTGTTACTGTCTGTTGAGGCACATGGACCAAGACTGCTTTTTGGCCTCCGAGAATGGCCTCTGCCCACTCAATGTCCAATAAATTAAGCCAAGCTACAGAAGGAAATAGCCAGCCACAAAACAACAATGAGACAGAGTACAAGAAAAAGATAGAGAGCTTTGTAGCATGGTGAAATGACAACAATCTCTCCCCTACTGTCAGCAAAATGAAAGAGCTGGGCATTGACTTCAGGAAACGGAGTGGAGGACATGCCCCTGTCTGTATCAATGGTACTGAGGTGGAGGTGGCTGAGAGCTTCAAGTTCCTTAGGGTAAATATCAGCAACAATCTACCCTGGCCCACACCGACGATACAGGTTATAATCCAGCAGGTTTATTTGAAATCACAAGCTTTCGGAGTCTCACTCCTTCTTCAGGTGTTAGTGAGAGAGGTGGCACCCAACACAGAATTTGAAAGCAAAAGATCAAAGGGTCATAGAACTGATGCAAATGTATTGAACAAACCTAAGATGGCTGTTAATCTTTAATCAGTTAGAAAGGAGATGCAGGTTTCGATTAATTAATATGCTAACCAGTCGACCATGAGGAACCTTGTTGAACGCCTTACTGAAGTCCATATAGATCACATCCACTGTTCTGCTCTCAATCTTCTTCTTTACTTCTTCAAAAAAACTCAAATTAGTTTAACATGATTTCCCACGCACAAAGCCATGTTGACTATGCCTAATCAGTCCTTGCCTTTCCAAATACACGCACATCCTGTCCCTCAAGATTCCCTCTATGAACAGATCTCTCACATATTAGAGATCATCTTTCTCTGCACCTTCTCTGCAGCTGTGACACTATATTCTGCATTCTATTCTATTATCCTGATGTACTTACATAAGTATGATAACCTTTCACTGTATCTTGGTACATGTGACGACAATAAATCAAAGCAAATCAAATAAATCAATTCAATAAACAAATCAAGTAGTAAATGTTTCAGGTCAGGAGAATTAATTGGCTACAAAATCAGGAAATATTGGAAAAGGTCAGTAGGCAGCATGTGTGGAGAGAATGCAGAGTTAATGTTCGCGTCCAGTAAACCTTCTTCAGAACTGGGCCAATTAATTGGTTATTTGTTGGTTATGTTCAGAATAATTCTGTGATTCCTTACAGCTTGGTAGAACCCAGTAATTATTTAATAGAAGGTATCATTTTACTCATGTCAAGATCAGGAAAATATATAAGTTGTTAAATCGGTCAAAATAAATCATTATTTACAGGATACAGTCACGAATACTCCAACTGGTTAGAATACTCATTTATTACTTCATCAGAGACAATGCTTTTTCAGTACTTATGTATTATAGGAAAATATTTTTCTAGAAGTCACTAGGCAATGGGAACCATAGTTGGGTGACTTATCATGGTTCCTTGCCTCTGCTCACTCTAAGATGCATAAAACCAATTTATGCATTATTTTTTGCCATATTCAAAACAGTTAGCTCCATTGATTAAACTGTTCACTTACTGTTGTCCCACACCATTCACATCTAATGCCTGATAACACTTCTGAAGAGCCACATGACTTCTTACAGACATCACAGCGTGCACTGGAGGAGAGATTTCCTTCCCTCCAGTGATGGTGATAAGATTCCTGGCAAATGAACAAGATAAATTAATGCTCTGTAGCTTCAAACTTTGAAAGATGCAATTAAGTATTAAATTGTCTAATAATCTCTAATCTGAATCTATACAGTAACACAGTGCACTAAATCTCAAATAAATGCCATCATAACTGAGATGTGAATGTCAATCCCTATACCTTGTTGGAATATTAACTTTTATAATCCCATCTAATGGCAATAGTGGAAAATTTAGATCCCAGTGAAACCTGGCTTGAGAGACCATATGATTAATTATGCAGTAGGTTACCTTTGTGATTAGTCACTGAATATATTCACACAAGGCTGTCACAGAATCTTACAGTGCAGAAAGAGGCCATTCAGCCCACCAAGTTTACACTACCCTCCAAAGAGCATCCCACCCATACCCAAACCCCACCCTATCCCCATACCTCTATATTTACCATGACTAATCCACTTAGTCTACACACCCCTGGACACTATGGACAATTTATCAAAGCCAGTCAACCCAAGGGCGGTAACCCATGCTGACACAGAGAAGGTGTCAATGTTCTTTCAGAAAAGAATGCAAATTTATTTCACAAAAGGGAGGAAACAAAACTATATAAAATGCAGTTCAAAAAAATCCAGTCATTAGCAGCAATAAGAACAATTCAACATTTTCCTAGCGATATCCTTTCCAAATGCCCAATCCCAGTGAAGAATCAAAACCAAAAGAACTGCGGATGCTGTAAATCAGGAACAAAAACAAAGTTGCTGGAAAAGCTCAGCAGGTCTGGCAGCATCT
>NW_025968921.1:0-2736 GCF_021869965.1 Rhincodon typus
GAAGAATTGCATGGGGGAGGGATGGATCTCATAGGAATCTATAAAATTCTAACAGGACTAGACAGGGGTAAACACAGGAAGGATGTTCCCAATGACTGGGGAATCCAAAACCATGGATAACACCCTAAGGACATGGGGTAGGCCATTTAGGACGAGGAGAAATGTCCTCACCCAGAGAATGGCGAGCCTGTGGAATTCTTTACCACAGAAAGCTAAAACAGTGAATGTTTTCATGAAGGAGTGAAGTATAGTTCTTAGGGCTAAAAAGATCAAATGGTTTTGTGTAAAAGTGGGAACAGGATACTGAGTGTGATGATCAACCATATTGAATGGCGCAGCTGGTTCAAAGGGCTGAATGGCCTACACCCACTCCTATTTTCTACGTTTCTTTGTTTTGCCCTGGGAGGGTCCTTGGAGCCCATGTCCATGTGACAGTGAGAAAGGTGCAAGAGGCCAGAAATTAGAGATAACAAGGTGTAGAGCTGATTGAACACAGCAGGCCAGGCAGCATCAGAGGAGCAGGAAAGCTGATATTTCGGGTCTGGACTCTCTGATGCTGCTTGGCCTGCTGTTTTCCTCCAGCTCCACACCTTGTTATCTCAGACTCCAGCATCGGCAGTTCCTACTATCTCTGCCAGAAATTTGAGGTTTTGCTGAGTGAGAGAAACTGAGAATGATTAAGAGGAGATACAGCATTGGAGAGATTTGAAGGCAAAGATGAGAATGTTAGCATTGTTGCGTTGTTTAATTGTAAGCTAATATAGCACAAAAGTGATGGTTAAATGAAACTTTGTGCAAATTAGGACAAAGCCAGAACCTCGGAGATTGGCTGCATTGGAATAGTCAAGTACAGAAATAAAAAACGGCTTGAGTGAGCTTGTCACAGTTATATAAAATATGGACTATCAGCTTTGATTTCTGCAAACCAACTTAATACTTGGGACTTTTATGGTCTGAAATTGTTTTAAAAAGTAAACAAAATAATCATTTAAGATGGCCACACAGGTTGGTCAGGTTTCATGAAAGCGATGATTAGATAAGAGACAGCCTTTGCTGAAATTATCATTTTATCCAAAGACAATGAAACCTGTCAACATCTCCATAAATAAGGAGGTTGAAGAGGGTGGGCAGTTGAATCACCCCTCCACACCTGGTTGTAATGGGGTTTTAGCAGCAGAGGAGCTGAGAGAGCTGAGAGGTGCAGAGTCGGGCAATATTGCTGAGCTGGAGAAAGGAATTCTTAGTGACAGCATGGACTCGAGGTTGAAAGATCATTTTGTGGTCAAGTATGATATCAAGTTTGTCTGGCCCAGAGAGTGAGATTTTTAAAAATTCACTCACAGGATGAGGGTGTCACTAACCAAGTCAGCATTTAATGCCCTGAGGGCAGTTTAGAGTCAACCACATTGTTGTGGGTCTGGAGTTACCTGTAGGCTAAACCAGGTAAGGATGACTGATTTCCTTCCCTAATGGATATTTGTGAATCAGATGGCTTTCTCCTGACAATGGGGAATGCCCTGAGATACTGACAACTGCATATCCGAGACAGAGGGCCAGAGCAGTAAGTGGCAATGAGATAAGCACACTGACAGTCATGTGAGAAATTCTCAGGGTCTGGGTTCTATCCAGCAAGTGGGAGAACTGGAGACTATATTTCGTGAGATAGTAGGAACTGCAGATGCTGGAGAATCCGAGACAACAAGGTGCAGGGCTGGATGAACACAGCAGGCCAAGCAGCATCATAGGAGCAGAGAGGCTGACGTTTCAGGCCTAGACCCTTCATCAGAAAAGGGGGAGGGGAAGGGGGTTTTGAAATAAATAGGGAGAGAGTGGGAGGCGGATAGAAGAGGGATAGAGGAGAGGATAGGTGGAGAGGAAACAAACAGGTCGAAGAGGCGGGGATGGAGCCAGTAAAGGTGAGTGTAGGTAGGGATTTAGGAAGGGGATAGGTCAGTCCAGGGAGGACGGACAGGTCAAGGGGGTGGGATGAGGTTGGTCGGTAGGAGATGGAGGTGCGGCTTGAGGTGGGAGGAGGGGATAGGTGGGAGGAAGAACAGGTTAGGGAGGCAGGGACGAGCTGGACTGGTTTTGAGATGCAGTAGGGGGAGGGGAGATTTTGAAACTTGTGAAATCCACATTGATACCATTGGGCTGCAGGGTTCCCAAGCGGAATATGAGTTGCTGTTCCTGCAACCTTCGGGTGGCATCGTTGTGGCACTGCAGGAGGCCCAGGATGGACATGTCGTCTGAGGAATGGGAGGGGGAGTTGAAATGGTTCGCGACTGGGAGGTGCAGTTGTTTGTTGCGAACCGAGCGTAGGTGTTCTGCAAAGCGGTCCCCGAGTCTCCGCTTGGTTTCCCCGATGTAGAGGAAGCCACACCGGGTACAGCGGATGCAGTATACCACATTGGCAGATGTGCAGGTGAACATCTGCTTGATGTGGAAAGTCTTCTTGGGGCCTGGGATGGGGGTGAGGGAGGAGGTATGGGGGCAGGTGTAGCACTTCCTGCGGTTGCAGGGAAAAGTGCCGGGTGTGGTGGAGCTGGAGGGGAGTGTGGAGCGGACAAGGGAGTCACGGAGAGAGTTGTCCCTCCGGAAAGCAGATAAGGGTGGGGAGGGAAAGATGTCTTTGGTGGTGGGGTCGGATTGCAGATGGCGGAAGTGTCGGAGGATGATGCGTTGGATCCGGAGGTTGGTGGGGTGGTACGTGAGGACGAGGGGGATTCTTTTTTGGTT
>NW_025968921.1:3236-4331 GCF_021869965.1 Rhincodon typus
GCGTTGGATCCGGAGGTTGGTGGGGTGGTACGTGAGGACGAGGGGGATTCTTTTTTGGTTTTTATTGCGTGGACGGGGTGTGAGGGATGAGGTGCGGGAAATGTGGGAGACACGGTTGAGGGCGTTCTCGACCACCGAGGAGGGGAAGTTACGGTCCTTGAAAAACGAGGACAACTGAGATGTACGGGAGTGGAATGCCTCATCCTGGGAGCAGATGCGGCGGAGGCGAAGGAATTGGGAATAGGGGATAGCATTTTTGCAGGAAGGTGGGTGGGAGGAGGAGTATTCTAGGTAGCTGTGGGAGTCGGTGGGCTTGAAATGAATATCGGTTTCAAGGTGGTTGCCCGATATGGAGACAGAGAGGTCACAGCCAGACACTTTTTCCTAGGGTGGAGGTAGCTATTACGAGGGGACATAGTTTTAAAGTGAGTGGAGGTAGATATAGGGGAGATGTCAGAGGTGGGTTCTTTACTCAGAGAGAGGTAGGGGCGTGGAATGCATTGCTGGAGAGGGTAGTGGAGTTGGCCTCATTAGGAGCATTTAAGCGGCTATTAGATAGGCATATGGATGATAGTATAAGGTAGCGGTGGAGGTTAGATTTCGGGTAAAAGTTCGGCACAACATCGTGGGCCGAAGGGCCTGTACTGTGCTGTACTGTTCTATGTTCTATGTTCTATGCCTGGCAGCATCAGTGGAGACAGAAAGGGAGTGAAGGTTTTAAGTCCAGATTCTAAAGAAGGGTCACGGGACTCGAAATGTTAATGCTGTTTTTCGCTCCACAGATGCTGCCAGACCTGCTGAGTTTCTCCAGCAATTTTTCATTTTGCTCCATAATCCCAGGACTTTGCGAACAGGTCAATAATTAACTGATTTCCTCTTCCTTAATAAAAACGTTGCAAGGCTTTGGAACTGTCTCAGGATGTGGAAAAGTCTTATGAAGGTCTATCGGGTGGTCTTGTAACACTGATATCAGCAACTGGTTGGGGCTGGGGTCTCGAACCAGGGGACAGAATCTGAGAATGAGGAGCAGACCATTTAGGTCTGAGATGAGGAGGGGAAATTGTTCACTCAAAGGGTGGTGAATCTCTGGAATTC
>NW_025968921.1:4341-4869 GCF_021869965.1 Rhincodon typus
TTTTGGAGCACATTCACTGTGGCAAATCTCTCTCGGTCACCTTTCCTAGCCTTGTCCGACAAGAGCTCAAAGCAAGCTACTGCAGATGCCAGGGGTCTGGAATGGGAAGGGGGAATATGCTTTTTGATAGGCAATCGTCGGGTAGGGTCACATGAAGAGGAGAGGCCAGAGTAGAGGGGCCGGAGGCAAGGGCAGGGGATCGGCTGTTATTGGCTGCCCCTTTCTCTTCCTCCATCTCCACCAGCCCCCTACCCCTCTCCCCACCCCACACACACACACACACCCAGATTGCAGTAAATGGTCAGGTAGGCTGCCCAGTTTTACCAGTGCACAAGGCTGCCACAAAAGCCAGTAATGGGGCTGGTGTGAGCTCATGGCCCAGAACTGATTGTTAATTGACCACTGAAGGGCTTTACCTGAAAGTGGATCAGATCCTACATGGACCTTGAGATAACAAGGTGTAGAGCTGGATGAACACAGCAGGCCAGGCAGCATCAGAGGAGCAGGAAGGCTGACATTTCGGGTCTG
>NW_025968921.1:5369-11868 GCF_021869965.1 Rhincodon typus
AGGAAAGGTGACCGAGAGAGATTTGCCACAGTGAATGTGCTCCAAAAATATTTCATTGACTTTAAATCACTTCGGGATGTCCTGAGATCTTGAAAGGTGCTATGCAAATGCAAGATTTTGTTTTTAAGCTTACCGAGCAGGTATGGCCGAACTGGGTGTCACATCAAGCTTGAGGGGCTAAATGATATCCTCCTGTGTTCATATCTATGGTCAGCGCACACGTTGGAATATTTCAATACACCAAATGTACAGTGTTTGAACCAGGGCATTGTACAAAGGGCTTTCTTCTGCAATTTGTTTCAGGTTGACGTCTTTAATCAGATTTTAAATATTTCGCCTGAGCTCCGTCACTCTGCACACGAGGGGCTCTTCAAAGGCCCTTGGAGCTCAGCAAAACTTGCGAATGATGCAGACCCATCCGACTTGGCTAGCGTACTTTAAATGGAGCTCCAGTACGAATTAGGAGTGGGGGTAGGCTATTCAGCTCTTCGAGCCTGCTCTGCCATTTGATGTGATCACAGCTGATCTTATCCTGGTCTTGACTCCACTCTCTTGCCTGCTCCCCATAGCCCTTTATTCCTCTCTTCATCAGAAACACATTGATTTCTTTCTTGGATCTGTTGATTCTGCCTCCACTACACTCTGGGGCAGCGAGTTCCACAAATTCACACCCTCTGAGAGAAGTGGTTTCTCCTCACCTTGGGTTTTGAGCCTACCCCCTCTCTCTCTATGTCTATGACCTCTTGTTTGAGACTGTCACAAAACAGAGACCATCTGTTCAATGTCCAGTCATCAATGCCCTTCAGTATTGTACATACCTTAATGAGATCCCCTCTCATTCTTCTGAGCTCCAGTGAATATAACTGATCAGTTTTACTGGGTTTCCCCACTGGGCTATCAGTTGACTATGCAGATCAGGAGCAATTCGCTTTATCCTGGGGCCTGGACAACTCCCAAACATTAGCTATTGGGATTAGACACTGGTAAATCACACAGGTCTCGGAAAGAAATGATGTTGAACAGTAACCGCACGAGGATTGTCTGTACTAGACAACGGTTTTCTTTTAAACAATTTACACAATGCATTTTTTTTTGTTTTGAAGTGAAGAAGTTATAGGGGAGGTGATGGCCTAGTGGTATTATCGCTGGACTGTTAATCCAGAGACCCAGATAATGCTCCAGGGACCCGGGTTCGAATCCCACCATGGCAGGTGGTGGAATTTGAATTCAATAAATATCTGAAATTAAGAGTCTAATGATGACGGTGAATCCATTGTCCTATTGTCAGGAAAAACACATCTGGTTCACTAATGTCCTTTAGGGAAGGAAACTGCCATCCTTACCTGGTCTGGCCTACATGTGCCTCCAGACCCCCAGCAATGTGGTTGACTCTTAACTGCCCTCTGGGCAATTAGGGATGGGCAATAAATGCTGCCTAGCCAGCGACACCCTCATCCCGCGAATGAATAAAGGAGTTGATTTGCTGAGCAGAAGCCGGGGCCCCTATTAGGTCTGACAGCATTGGAGAAACCTGTCAATACACCAGCCAGTGTCTCCCTCTTCATCTGATCAGTGCCCTTGTTTCTAACGGCTCCTTTCCCAGCTCGATCCCACTTGAGCTTTATCCTTAGTGCAGCCACATGTAGAAAAGCAATGGGAGAGCTGTTGTGCTGCCATGGTAATGCCCCTAACTCTGGATCAGGAGACCCGGGTTCAAGTCCCACCTGCTCCCAAGGGGTGTAACAGAATATTTCTCAACAGGTTGATAATGTAAATAAGACTGGCAGCAAAATGGAAAGTGTACTTAAAGTCACAAGTGGGACAAGTATTGCTGGATAAGCGAGGGATGTTGAGCAGAAAAATCACTCTGTAGCGTAACAGGGTTTGAACTTAATAATGGAGCTCTGACATCAACATGTAACCAAGACTTGAAGAGAAACAGAAGGAAAAGACTATACAAAAGAGATGTATGATGTCTATCAGGGTTTCCCACAGTGGGGTTTGAGAAATGTCCTTTCAGGAAGGAAACTGCTATCCTCACCTGGTCTGGCCTATGTGTGACTTCAGACCCACTGCAATGTGACTGAGTCTTAACTGCCCTCTGGGTAATTAGGGATGGGCAATAAATGCTGGCTCAGCCAGAGATGGCCAAATCCTATCAATGAATAAAAAAAAAGCCTCTGCTCTCTCACCACACTCTACCAGGTCCCTGACTGGGAGGGTCACAACAACGTTCAAGCCTTGAAATTGGGTCGCACTGGGAGAAAACTTGGGAAACACTAAGTTAGCGTAAGTAAAGTTTACAGAGTGAAAGAGAGAGAGAGACTTAGTCAGGGTCAGTGGTTTTCAAACTTTCTCCTAATGTGACCCCACTTTAAAGTCTGAAAAATTGTTGTGAACTCTCAGGGAAGACTGAGAGAGAGGGGGGGGTGGTGAGTGAGGAGAGTGTGGGAGTTGTAAGGATAAAGGCCTGTTAGGGAGTGAGTATGGCTGTTATAACTTGGTCAGAACTCCATGGCAGGCTGTCTGAGCCTGGGACTCCAAAAGTTTAGCTGGTGATCCGATCCCACTTGGGATCCTGACCCTGACTTTGGGAATCCCTTCTCCAAGTTAAGGACAAACTAGGAATGTGAAGTGATTCTGCCTAGAAAGACAGAGCAGCTTCTAAGAGTGCAAGTGTAGACACCAAACACCCAAGTTAATTAAGAGACAATGGAACCCATGAAAGGACAACCAGTCTGTGGGAGAAATATACCCCACAGACAGATCCGCCCCAGCCCAAAGGCTAGTTATCGCAGTGTTCTCTTAATTAAAGCACATAGTGCTTCACTTGGAAAGACAGGGTTAAACAGAAAAGCTTTACCAAAATATAAAGATAGCATCCTGTGGGCCCAAGGAACAGTAAAAAATAACTCAAGAGCCTTAAACGGAGAGGTGATTAACTTTTATTCTTCGTTCACAGCTGCCTGGCCGGCTACCAAAGTTCTCCAATTGTTTACATAAAAGAGACGTGTTTACTTTAAACGGTCAGGCCTTAATTCTAATTTCCATGGATTTAGAAGCATGACATATGAGGTTCTAAATCCTTCTATTTTACAAAACACACACACACACACTCACACTCACACTCACACTCACACACACTTATGTATATGTATAGTTCTTAAAGCTGAGAAATTTTGGAGCGTTCTCTTGTACATTCACGTAAACAGATTTATCCAGCCTGTCCTTTTTAAATATCCCTGATATAGAAACATAGAATGTAGGAGCAGGAGTAGGCCATTTGGCCCCTTGAGCCTGCTTCACCATTCAATATGGTCATGGCTGATCATCCAACTCAATATCCTCTACCTGTTTTCTCCCCATACCTTCTAGCGCTAAGAACTATATCTAACTCCTTCTTGAAAGCATTCAGTATTTTAGCCTCAACATCTTCCTGTGGTGGAGAATTCTACAGGCTCACCACTCTCTGGGTGGAGAAACTTCTCCTCATCTCAGTCCTAAATGACGTATCCTGTCTCCTTATACCGTGACCCCTGGAGAACCCTTGTACCAACACAGCTAAGGAACACTTTTCTTTCTGGGTACTCAGTGCTAGGCTCAAGCGTGAGAAAATCCAGGTAGAGATTGGATCTAAAGGCAAAATACTGATTGAATGTCCCTCTGCCACTGCACAACAATATGCTTCAGCACCATCTGTCACTGCAGCACTCAGCGATAGATCGCAGCTTTATCCCTCTCTACACTAATGCGCTATTTTACGTTTCCCACTCCAACCAATGTGCTCGGTCCCTCTGAGTGAGATTACCAATTTGGAGACAGATATTGAGCTACACTGAGGCACTGTACTGGATGAAGCTTTGGGGAAACTTTCTTCTCAATCACCACCACTTTCTCAAGAGCAATTAGCGATGGACAATAGAAACTGGCATAACCCGCAACCCAAACCTCTCTGGAATGAATGTTAAAAACCAACACCACAATAATACATTTCCATTATAACATTGCTGTTTGTTGGAGTTTGCTGTGTGCAAATTGGCTACTGCGTTTGCTACCTTCATCAAAGATCCTGACACAACACCTTCCAAACCCACGGACACTTCTATCTAGAAGGACAAGGGCAGCAGATACATGGGAACGCCACCCCCTGCAAGTTCCTTTCCAAGCCACTCACCATCCTGACTTGGAAATATATCACTATCGCTGGGTTAAAATCCTGGAATTCCCTCTCTCAGGGCAATGTAGGTCAACTTACAGCACATGGGCTGCAGCGGTTCAAAAACACAGCTCATCTTCTCAAGGCCAACCAGGAGCAGGCAATAAAATGCTGGCCCAGTCAGCAATGTCCACATTCCACAAGTGAATTAAAAAGAAGTAACTATGCTTCAAGAAGGACCTCATTGGCTGAAAAGCTCTTTGAGAAAGTCATTTTAGTGAAGGTGCCATCTAAATGCAAGTTCTTCTTTCCCTTGTTTCTCATATTCAGCCTATTGAGTCCCTTTGAGTGAGCTATCCACTCCCCTTACAAAAAGCAACAGACTCCAGATGCTGAAAATAAAGACAGACATTGCTGGGAACCCTCAGTAGATCTGGCATTGTCAGCAGAGAGGAACATTCATCTTGATGAACCCAATTGGCAACAGAGAGCCAACCTTAAACCTCCCCATCACACACACCATGGGGGTGCAGTTAGGAAGGTAGTGCAGTGCCAACCTGCCTGATTCAATGCCCCCCCCACACCCCCCCACCACCTGAACCAGCATTGGGAAAGGGCACAGGATACCACCTGATAACTTGGGTCTTCCTGATATTGAACTGGAGAGAATTTCAGCTGAGCCCATACCAAATGTCAGACTCAACAACAGACTGATCAGGAAAGCTGGCAGGCTAACAGAATCAGCTGTCACCTACATCCAGGTAGTGTTTCCAGGTGGTGTCCTTAAGGAGCAGCATCTCCAGTAGAAATAGGAAGTGGAGACAAGGAGAAATCCCTGGGGATGCTAGTGGTAACAGTGCATGGTTGGGAAAAGAGACCAACGCAGGAGTTTCCCGGCCACGGCTGGGTAGGTAAGAGTTACATAGAAACTAGGAAATAGGAGCAGGAGTAGGCCATTCAGCTCTGTTCTGCTGTTCAACATGATCATGGCTGATCAATAACTCAGTACCTTGTTCCTGCTTTCTCCCCCATACCCTTTGATCTCTTTAGCCCTAAGAACTATGACCAATTCCTTCTTGGAAACATTCAATGCGTTTGCCTCAAACACTTTGTGTGGCAGAGAATTCCACAGGCTCATCACTCTCTGGGTGCAGAAATTTCTCCTCATCTCATTCCTAAATGGCCTATCCCCTACCCTTAAACCATGAGCCTTGGTTCTGGACTCCACCACCATTAGGAACATCCTTCCTGCATTGACCCTGTCTAGTCCTGTTA
This sequence comes from Rhincodon typus, assembly GCF_021869965.1. NCBI lineage: Eukaryota > Metazoa > Chordata > Chondrichthyes > Orectolobiformes > Rhincodontidae > Rhincodon > Rhincodon typus. Next base: position 10,801 of record NW_025968921.1, read on the forward strand.
GCATTGTATAGGTTTTGATGAGATCCCCCTCATTTTTCTAAACTCCAGTGAATTTAATCCTAACTGATCCAGCCTCTCTTCACAGTCAGTCCTGCCATCCCAGGACCATGTGCGAATTCAGGATTGGCTATGTTCAGTTCTGCTTTGTTGCTGTACCCACTAAATGGTAACTGCCCAGACTCTATTACCTACAACCTGCAGAATGAGGAATGACAGACCATCCAACATAAAAGCTTTCTGTGTATCCCACTCTGTGCCAAGGACACGGTTCCAAAGTTTATTCATGTTTATTATTCAATTGCTCTCATGCAAGAGACAAAGGAAAATGATTTGTGTTTATATTGTAACTTACATGTCCTTACAACATTCCCAAGAATGTCATAGACAATAATTTATTTCTTTTGGCATGTGGCCACTGTTTTGTAAGCAAACTTTCCAGTTAATTTTTGCACAGCAAGCTCCCACAAATAATCTCAAAGTGTCTGGTGAGTCTGGTTGTCTTTGCTCTGGTTAATAGATAAATGTTATTCAAGACACGAGGAAAACTATCTACCTCTTCTTCAAATAGTGCCCATGAGAGTTTTATATCCATTCGATTTCCTACCTCACGCTGGCATCTCTGACAGTACAACCCTCTCTCAGAACAGCTCCGGAGCAGGAAGTGAACTTGTGACTATCTCTGTTACAAAAGAAACTTCTGCCTCATCTGTGAATGGATGAGACTCTCAATGGGTTAAAGATAAAGAAATTCATTCAAAAATAATTCGAAAACAAGCTGGCTAGTCCCATACTGCCCAGTGCAAATGACATCATTGTAGCTTGATCATTAGATAAGGCAGTAGGAAAGGCTCCTTCTCTTGGTAAAGCAGCTGCAACACTTGACAAAATAAAGAAACTGCAGTTAATGCAGTGTCTCGAGTGTCCTTCAAGCAAAGATTCTGTAAGATTAAGTGTATTTATAAGCACACGCACGCGCGCGCACACACACACAATCATACCCGCACGCGCACACACACACACGCACACACACAATCTCACATACACGCACACGTGCACACACACACAATC
>NW_025968921.1:12368-18878 GCF_021869965.1 Rhincodon typus
GATTGTGTGTGTGTGCACGTGTGCGTGTATGTGAGATTGTGTGTGTGCGTGTGTGTGTGTGCGCGTGCGGGTATGATTGTGTGTGTGTGCGCGCGCGTGCGTGTGCTTATAAATACACTTAATCTTACAGAATCTTTGCTTGAAGGACACTCGAGACACTGCATTAACTGCAGTTTCTTTATTTTGTCAAGTGTTGCAGCTGCTTTACCAAGAGAAGGAGCCTTTCCTGCTGCCTTATCTAATGATCAAGCTACAATGATGTCATTTGCACTGGGCAGTATGGGACTAGCCAGCTTGTTTTCGAATTATTTTTGAATGAATTTCTTTATCTTTAACCCATTGAGAGTCTCATCCATTCACAGATGAGGCAGAAGTTTCTTTTGTAACAGAGATAGTCACAAGTTCACTTCCTGCTCCGGAGCTGTTCTGAGAGAGGGTTGTACTGTCAGAGATGCCAGCGTGAGGTAGGAAATCGAATGGATATAAAACTCTCATGGGCACTATTTGAAGAAGAGGTAGATAGTTTTCCTGGTGTCTTGAATAACATTTATCTATTAACCAGAGCAAAGACAACCAGACTCACCAGACACTTTGAGATTATTTGTGGGAGCTTGCTGTGCAAAAATTAACTGGAAAGTTTGCTTACAAAACAGTGGCCACATGCCAAAAGAAATAAATTATTGTCTATGACATTCTTGGGAATGTTGTAAGGACATGTAAGTTACAATATAAACACAAATCATTTTCCTTTGTCTCTTGCATGAGAGCAATTGAATAATAAACATGAATAAACTTTGGAACCGTGTCCTTGGCACAGAGTGGGATACACAGAAAGCTTTTATGTTGGATGGTCTGTCATTCCTCATTCTGCAGGTTGTAGGTAATAGAGTCTGGGCAGTTACCATTTAGTGGGTACAGCAACAAAACAGAACTGAACATAGCCAATCCTGAATTTGCACATGGTCCTGGGATGGCAGGACTGACTGTGAAGAGAGGCTGGATCAGTTAGGATTAAATTCACTGGAGTTTAGAAAAATGAGGGGGATCTCATCAAAACCTATACAATGCTAACAGGACTAGACAGGGTCAATGCAGGAAGGATGTTCCTAATGGTGGTGGAGTCCAGAACCAAGGCTCATGGTTTAAGGGTAGGGGATAGGCCATTTAGGAATGAGATGAGGAGAAATTTCTGCACCCAGAGAGTGATGAGCCTGTGGAATTCTCTGCCACACAAAGTGTTTGAGGCAAACGCATTGAATGTTTCCAAGAAGGAATTGGTCATAGTTCTTAGGGCTAAAGAGATCAAAGGGTATGGGGGAGAAAGCAGGAACAAGGTACTGAGTTATTGATCAGCCATGATCATGTTGAACAGCAGAACAGAGCTGAATGGCCTACTCCTGCTCCTATTTCCTAGTTTCTATGTAACTCTTACCTACCCAGCCGTGGCCGGGAAACTCCTGCGTTGGTCTCTTTTCCCAACCATGCACTGTTACCACTAGCATCCCCAGGGATTTCTCCTTGTCTCCACTTCCTATTTCTACTGGAGATGCTGCTCCTTAAGGACACCACCTGGAAACACCGCCTGGATGTAGGTGACAGCTGATTCTGTTAGCCTGCCAGCTTTCCTGATCAGTCTGTTTTTGAGTCTGACATTTGGTATGGGCTCAGCTGAAATTCTCTCCAGTTCAATATCAGGAAGACCCAAGTTATCAGGTGGTATCCTGTGCCCTTTCCCAATGCTGGTTCAGGTGGTGGGGGGGTGTGGGGGGGGCATTGAATCAGGCAGGTTGGCACTGCACTACCTTCCTAACTGCACCCCCATGGTGTGTGTGATGGGGAGGTTTAAGGTTGGCTCTCTGTTGCCAATTGGGTTCATCAAGATGAATGTTCCTCTCTGCTGACAATGCCAGATCTACTGAGGGTTCCCAGCAATGTCTGTCTTTATTTTCAGCATCTGGAGTCTGTTGCTTTTTGTAAGGGGAGTGGATAGCTCACTCAAAGGGACTCAATAGGCTGAATATGAGAAACAAGGGAAAGAAGAACTTGCATTTAGATGGCACCTTCACTAAAATGACTTTCTCAAAGAGCTTTTCAGCCAATGAGGTCCTTCTTGAAGCATAGTTACTTCTTTTTAATTCACTTGTGGAATGTGGACATTGCTGACTGGGCCAGCATTTTATTGCCTGCTCCTGGTTGGCCTTGAGAAGATGAGCTGTGTTTTTGAACCGCTGCAGCCCATGTGCTGTAAGTTGACCTACATTGCCCTGAGAGAGGGAATTCCAGGATTTTAACCCAGCGATAGTGATATATTTCCAAGTCAGGATGGTGAGTGGCTTGGAAAGGAACTTGCAGGGGGTGGCGTTCCCATGTATCTGCTGCCCTTGTCCTTCTAGATAGAAGTGTCCGTGGGTTTGGAAGGTGTTGTGTCAGGATCTTTGATGAAGGTAGCAAACGCAGTAGCCAATTTGCACACAGCAAACTCCAACAAACAGCAATGTTATAATGGAAATGTATTATTGTGGTGTTGGTTTTTAACATTCATTCCAGAGAGGTTTGGGTTGCGGGTTATGCCAGTTTCTATTGTCCATCGCTAATTGCTCTTGAGAAAGTGGTGGTGATTGAGAAGAAAGTTTCCCCAAAGCTTCATCCAGTACAGTGCCTCAATGTAGCTCAATATCTGTCTCCAAATTGGTAATCTCACTCAGAGGGACCGAGTACATTGGTTGGAGTGGGAAACGTAAAATAGCGCATTAGTGTGGAGAGGGATAAAGCTGCGATCTATCGCTGAGTGCTGCAGTGACAGATGGTGCTGAAGCATATTGTTGTGCAGTGGCAGAGGGACATTCAATCAGTATTTTGCCTTTAGATCCAATCTCTACCTGGATTTTCTCACGCTTGAGCCTAGCACTGAGTACCCAGAAAGAAAAGTGTTCCTTAGCTGTGTTGGTACAAGGGTTCTCCAGGGGTCACGGTATAAGGAGACAGGATACGTCATTTAGGACTGAGATGAGGAAAAGTTTCTCCACCCAGAGAGTGGTGAGCCTGTAGAATTCTCCACCACAGGAAGAGGTTGAGGCTAAAATACTGAATGCTTTCAAGAAGGAGTTAGATATAGTTCTTAGCGCTAGAAGGTATGGGGAGAAAACAGGTAGAGGATATTGAGTTGGATGATCAGCCATGACCATATTGAATGGTGAAGCAGGCTCAAGGGGCCAAATGGCCTACTCCTGCTCCTACATTCTATGTTTCTATATCAGGGATATTTAAAAAGGACAGGCTGGATAAATCTGTTTACGTGAATGTACAAGAGAACGCTCCAAAATTTCTCAGCTTTAAGAACTATACATATACATAAGTGTGTGTGAGTGTGAGTGTGAGTGTGTGTGTGTGTGTTTTGTAAAATAGAAGGATTTAGAACCTCATATGTCATGCTTCTAAATCCATGGAAATTAGAATTAAGGCCTGACCGTTTAAAGTAAACACGTCTCTTTTATGTAAACAATTGGAGAACTTTGGTAGCCGGCCAGGCAGCTGTGAACGAAGAATAAAAGTTAATCACCTCTCCGTTTAAGGCTCTTGAGTTATTTTTTACTGTTCCTTGGGCCCACAGGATGCTATCATTATATTTTGGTAAAGCTTTTCTGTTTAACCCTGTCTTTCCAAGTGAAGCACTATGTGCTTTAATTAAGAGAACACTGCGATAACTAGCCTTTGGGCTGGGGCGGATCTGTCTGTGGGGTATATTTCTCCCACAGACTGGTTGTCCTTTCATGGGTTCCATTGTCTCTTAATTAACTTGGGTGTTTGGTGTCTACACTTGCACTTTTAGAAGCTGCTCTGTCTTTCTAGGCAGAATCACTTCACATTCCTAGTTTGTTCTTAACTTGGAGAAGGGATTCCCGAAGTCAGGGTCAGGATCCCAAGTGGGATCGGATCACCAGCTAAACTTTTGGAGTCCCAGGCTCAGACAGCCTGCCATGGAGTTCTGACCAAGTTATAACAGCCATACTCACTCCCTAACAGGCCTTTATCCTTACAACTCCCACACTCTCCTCACTCACCACCCCCCCCCTCTCTCTCAGTCTTCCCTGAGAGTTCACAACAATTTTTCAGACTTTAAAGTGGGGTCACATTAGGAGAAAGTTTGAAAAGCACTGACCCTGACTAAGTCTCTCTCTCTCTTTCACTCTGTAAACTTTACTTACGCTAACTTAGTGTTTCCCAAGTTTTCTCCCAGTGCGACCCAATTTCAAGGCTTGAACATCGTTGTGACCCTCCCAGTCAGGGACTTGGTAGAGTGTGGTGAGAGAGCAGAGGCTTTTTTTTTATTCATTGATAGGATTTGGCCATCTCTGGCTGAGCCAGCATTTATTGCCCATCTCTAATTACCCAGAGGGCAGTTAAGACTCAGTCACATTGCAGTGGGTCTGAAGTCACACATAGGCCAGACCAGGTGAGGATAGCAGTTTCCTTCCTGAAAGGACATTTCTCAAACCCCACTGTGGGAAACCCTGATAGACATCATACATCTCTCTTGTATAGTCTTTTCCTTCTGTTTCTCTTCAAGTCTTGGTTACATGTTGATGTCAGAGCTCCATTATTAAGTTCAAACCCTGTTACGCTACAGAGTGATTTTTCTGCTCAACATCCCTCGCTTATCCAGCAATACTTGTCCCACTTGTGACTTTAAGTACACTTTCCATTTTGCTGCCAGTCTTATTTACATTATCAACCTGTTGAGAAATATTCTGTTACACCCCTTGGGAGCAGGTGGGACTTGAACCCGGGTCTCCTGATCCAGAGTTAGGGGCATTAGCATGGCAGCACAACAGCTCTCCCATTGCTTTTCTACATGTGGCTGCACTAAGGATAAAGCTCAAGTGGGATCGAGCTGGGAAAGGAGCCGTTAGAAACAAGGGCACTGATCAGATGAAGAGGGAGACACTGGCTGGTGTATTGACAGGTTTCTCCAATGCTGTCAGACCTAATAGGGGCCCCAGCTTCTGCTCAGCAAATCAACTCCTTTATTCATTCGCGGGATGAGGGTGTCGCTGGCTAGGCAGCATTTATTGCCCATCCCTAATTGCCCAGAGGGCAGTTAAGAGTCAACCACATTGCTGGGGGTCTGGAGGCACATGTAGGCCAGACCAGGTAAGGATGGCAGTTTCCTTCCCTAAAGGACATTAGTGAACCAGATGTGTTTTTCCTGACAATAGGACAATAGGACAATAGGACAATGGATTCACCGTCATCATTAGACTCTTAATTTCAGATATTTATTGAATTCAAATTCCACCACCTGCCATGGTGGGATTCGAACCCGGGTCCCTGGAGCATTATCTGGGTCTCTGGATTAACAGTCCAGCGATAATACCACTAGGCCATCACCTCCCCTATAACTTCTTCACTTCAAAACAAAAAAAAATGCATTGTGTAAATTGTTTAAAAGAAAACCGTTGTCTAGTACAGACAATCCTCGTGCGGTTACTGTTCAACATCATTTCTTTCCAAGACCTGTGTGATTTACCAGTGTCTAATCCCAATAGCTAATGTTTGGGAGTTGTCCAGGCCCCAGGATAAAGCGAATTGCTCCTGATCTGCATAGTCAACTGATAGCCCAGTGGGGAAACCCAGTAAAACTGATCAGTTATATTCACTGGAGCTCAGAAGAATGAGAGGGGATCTCATTAAGGTATGTACAATACTGAAGGGCATTGATGACTGGACATTGAACAGATGGTCTCTGTTTTGTGACAGTCTCAAACAAGAGGTCATAGACATAGAGAGAGAGGGGGTAGGCTCAAAACCCGAGGTGAGGAGAAACCACTTCTCTCAGAGGGTGTGAATTTGTGGAACTCGCTGCCCCAGAGTGTAGTGGAGGCAGAATCAACAGATCCAAGAAAGAAATCAATGTGTTTCTGATGAAGAGAGGAATAAAGGGCTATGGGGAGCAGGCAGGAGAGTGGAGTCAAGACCAGGATAAGATCAGCTGTGATCACATCAAATGGCAGAGCAGGCTCGAAGAGCTGAATAGCCTACCCCCACTCCTAATTCGTACTGGAGCTCCATTTAAAGTACGCTAGCCAAGTCGGATGGGTCTGCATCATTCGCAAGTTTTGCTGAGCTCCAAGGGCCTTTGAAGAGCCCCTCGTGTGCAGAGTGACGGAGCTCAGGCGAAATATTTAAAATCTGATTAAAGACGTCAACCTGAAACAAATTGCAGAAGAAAGCCCTTTGTACAATGCCCTGGTTCAAACACTGTACATTTGGTGTATTGAAATATTCCAACGTGTGCCCTGACCATAGATATGAACACAGGAGGATATCATTTAGCCCCTCAAGCTTGATGTGACACCCAGTTCGGCCATACCTGCTCGGTAAGCTTAAAAACAAAATCTTGCATTTGCATAGCACCTTTCAAGATCTCAGGACATCCCGAAGTGATTTAAAGTCAATGAAATACTTTTGGAGCACATTCACTGTGGCAAATCTCTCTCGGTCACCTTTCCT